>NW_011481777.1:8545-9877 GCF_000754665.1 Bison bison bison | reverse complement strand
ATCACTGTTCTAGGCTCCAGGGATACAGCAGTGAACTAAATGACAAAGCCTGTGCTCTTGGGGAACATACATTCTCTAAGGGGAAGGGTTGTGGGCAGCCAGGAAACAAGTAAATATGTAATATTTCAGATGATTCATGCTAGGGAGAAAACAAAGTAGAAAAGAAGTTAGCAGTGTTGTTGCTGTTTAGCCATTAAGTCACGTCCAACTCTTTGCAACCCCATGAACTATAGCCCGCCAGGCTCCTCTGTCCATGGGATTCTCCAGGCAATACTGGAGTGGGTTGCCATTCCCTCCTCCAGGGGATCTTGCTGACCCAGCGATCAATTAATTCCCGCATTGGCAGGTGGATTCTTTACCTCATACACTATATACAACATAGTGTGTGTATACACACTATGTTGTTATTTTATATAGGGCCGTCAGCAAAGGCATTGTGATAAAGTAAATTTTAAATATGTCATATAGTTTTTATACCCTTAGATTGGAAGCTGTGACCTCCTCCTCCTTTGGATTATCCAATACATTTTCACACATTAGGGCACTTACATTTATTCATCTACTTGGTTTGTTTATGGAGCAACAGGAGAGGAGACACCTGCTAGGTACCTACTATGTGCCAAGTACTTTATATACCACATGTGTCATTTCAGGTCATCCTCAGGTCACCCTCTGAGGAATTATTGACCTCAGTGTATAAATGGGGACACTGAATTTCACTGAATATAAAGGAACACTCTAAGGTCATATAGTTGTTATGTGTCAGAGGCAGGGTTTGAATCTCAGTCTATTGAGATTCAAAGACGTGCAAAATCGCTTCTCGGCCTTTTGGCTAAGATCAAGTGTAGTATCAAAGACGTGCAAATCAAGTGGGACGCCCTAGACAGTTGAAAGTGCTATCAGAGGAATCATACTGCTCTTGAATATTAAGTGCTGTAAATGAACTTTTTATCCAAATCTCTCCTGGGGCACTCACAACTCTCTACCTTGTATTTATATATATATATACACATATATATACATACACACACGTGTGTGTGTATGTATGTATGTATGTTGATTCTCCCCAGGAGGTGATTTTTTAGGGTGCAATCTGGGTCTGAATCATCTTTGGTGTCTGGTGATCTGGCCTTCAGCAGGAACTTATTAAACATATGTCCAAAAACCGGACAGAAGGGAGTTCCCTGGTGACCTAGTGCTTAGGACCCCGAGCTTTCACTGCATGGCCCTGGTCAGGGATCTGAGATCCTGCAAGTTGCATGGTGTGGCCAAACAAATACTGGACTGAATGAAATAAATGGAAAAGCTTAGAATTAAGTCACTAAATATTAA
>NW_011481777.1:5031-6331 GCF_000754665.1 Bison bison bison | reverse complement strand
GATCCCTGGGTTGGGAAGATCCCCTGGAGAAGGATATGGCAACCCACTCCAGTATTCTTGCCTGGAGAATCCCATGCAGGGAGGAGCCTGGTAGGCTACAGTCCACAGGGTCGAAAAGAGTCGGACACGACTGAGCTACTTCACTTTCACTTATGGCAAATAACCACATTCCTGGCTTACTAAAGGGAGAGGCAATGCCACGCCTCCCCAATCTCTGAGAGAAGACTGAAGAATTTAGACATACTTCAATTACATCATAGAAGAGGTGCCTTGAATTCCAGGCATAATAAAGGGTGTTACCAGAAGGCACATGAGGTAAGAACAAATGTGTATAGACAGAAAATGCATTCAGCAGTCCCAGGTAAGGCACAGCACAAAGTGGACAAAGTATTTGTATTTAAATACTCCATAAAGTATATCCAGTAGTCATGTATGGACGTGAGAGTTGGACCTTATGGTACACTCAGAAGGCTGAGTGCCAAAGAATTGATGCTTTCAAATTGTGGTCCTGGAGAAGACTCTTTGAGAGTCCCTTGGGCAGCAACAAGATCAAACCAGTCAATCCCAAACGAAATCAATCCTAAATATTCATTGGAGGGACTGATGCTGAAGCTCCAGCATCACTGAAGCTGAAACTCCAATATTTTGGCCACCTAACAGGAAGAGCTGACTAATTGGAAAAGACCGTGATGCTGGGAAAGATTGAGGGCAGGAGGAGAAGGGGATGGCAGAGGATGAGATGGGTAGATAGCATCACTGACTCAATGGACAAGAGTTTGGGCAAACTCCGAGAGATAGTGAAGGACAGGGAAGCCTGGCATGCTGCAGTTCTTGGCGTCACAAAAAGTCCGACACAAGTGAGCAACTGAACAACAAAGTATAATCAAACTCTCCCCTTTAAAATGGATCGTCCATCAACTGTAACGTCCTTTATCATAAAGGCTCTCTATACAACATCATTTTAAGAGAAGGAAAGTGACAACTGCCACAAGATCTTTCATATTCATCTTCTCTGTAATAAAATAATCCTATATTGAACCTTCATAAAAAGTAATCCCAAAAGAGTAAGCACATGCCAACATTTTTGCACATCTAATACTTCTGAAAAAAAATTGGAAATTTGATTTTTGGTGTTGGAGATGACTGATGGGGAGAAGAAAAGGCTTGACTAATATGTTTTGAAGTGAATGTCTCAGATACAAAACTCACAAAGCCAAAAACGACTATTGTTCCCCCAATGAATAAGAAATGAATAGCAACAGGAAACAAGCAAGAGTCATAAAATAATAAGTTAAAATGA
>NW_011481777.1:3627-4931 GCF_000754665.1 Bison bison bison | reverse complement strand
AAATTGATACTTCATTGTCAGTGTGACTCATTCCTTTTCCTTCCAACTTGTCATTATGTTAACAAAGAAACAAAGTCACCTTGACCATCTAGACTTCTTGGGTATCCATTTTTTCATCATCACTGTTCCGTCTCATATTTACTAACATTTATTTAATTCAATGACGTATCAGGCAGCTTGCTGATTGACATAAAAGCTAGTTAAACGTGCTTTGTCATAAGGAAAGGTAGAGGGCTAAGGAAATATTGTGATATAGAAATTACAGCTAACACTTTTTTAGTATTTACCAAGTGCCAGGTAAGAGAGGTAAAGTAACACACTCGTGTTCTAACTAATAAATGGCAACAGCAGAATTCCAGCCTCAGTCCTTTTACTCAGTGTGGATTCACGTCCTGGCTCTGCCTGTACTTAGAAGACCAGATTTGATCTTAATGACATTTTTAAAGTCCTATATTTTGTGCCCTTAGGGGAATATCAGATTAATATTCTTCCCATTTAATTCTTCCACCAAGAGGATGTTCTGGGAAACTCAGTAGCACAGTGAGAAAAGCAAAAGTTGTTCCTGGATGAGCCATCCTTTCCATTTGCTACAAGGTTCTAACTCAGGAAACCCCGAGGGTTACAGGATCACATGATGGACACTAAGCTGGCATCACGAAAGGAAGAGCAGTGTAGAGGTAAACAGCACAAGGACTTCCCTGGTGGTTCAATGATGAAGAATCTGCCTTCCAATGCAGGGGACACAGGTTTGATCCCTGGTCGGGGAACTAAGATCCCACATGCCATGGAACAACTGAGCCTGCGTGTTTCAGCTACTGAAGCCTGTGCACTTGGGAGCCCATGCACAACAACTAGAGAGCCTGTGTGCCACAATCAAGACCTGACATAGCCAAAAATAAATATTAATAAAGAAAAAGAACAGCACAGACCTGGGAGCCAGAATGTCCTAGTGTGAATCCTGGTTCCTCCACTTCATAGCTTATGACATTAGGTACTTCACTTCTCCAGGCCTCAGTTTACTCCCCTCCAAATAGGAATAATAATACCACCAAACTCTTAAGGCTGCCAAGCACACAGGCCAAAGGCAACAGTACTTTGGTCCCTCTTACACATAAAGCGTCTGTGTAAAGGCATTTGGGACAAAAGATCAGTGAGACAACACCTTCCTTCTCCATTACTAGAAAGAGTTAGTTGCTGAGTTGCATCCAACTCTTTGTAACCCCATGGACTGCAGCCTGCCAGGCTCCTCTGTCCGTGGGATTTCCCAGGCAAGAATACTGGAGTGGGTTGCCATTTCCTCCTCC
>NW_011481777.1:0-521 GCF_000754665.1 Bison bison bison | reverse complement strand
TAAAGATCCTGCATGCCGCAACTAAGACCTAAATAAACAAACAAAAATTAAATATATATTAAAAAAAAAAAAGAAAGAAAAACTACAGTCACATATCCAAAAGGCCTGGGTGGAGGTGGGGAAAAGTGGGGCCAGAAACACCATACCACCTAATACCTTCAAATAAATTCTTCTTAAACTAGTAAAAGAGGATTTGATAGTCCTCTGCTAAGAAACCAGACTGATACAGCTATATTGCTTGACAAGCAAAGGTTAAAATGCACAAATGCAGCAAAACTACCAGAAAAAAACCTTGGAAAAAGGAATCAATTTCCAATATAGTGATTAAAAATTGTATGGTTGACCTAACCACCTTTGGTCTGCTTCTACCCTCTCCTTTCTTATTTCTCTTTCATTACCCTGCTATTCCTCTCCTAATCCTTTGCTTTGGAGTCTAAAATAGCTGAATGATATATGTTAATACATGCATTGAAAAATCTCTGGAAAAATACCAGTAACAGTTAATAAGAGATGTATCTGAA
>NW_011481776.1:13785-14506 GCF_000754665.1 Bison bison bison | reverse complement strand
CCAAAACAATGAATTTCACCTTTTTCTCAAGCGCACATGGAACCTTCACCAGGATAGATCACATCCTGGGCCATAAATCTAGCCTTGGTAAATTAAAAAAACTAGAAATCATTCCAAGCATCTTTTCTGACCACAATGCAGTAAGACTAGATCTCAATTACAAGAGAAAAACTATTAAAAATTCCAACATATGGAGGATGAAAAACACCCTGCTGAATAACCAACAAATCACAGAAGAAATCAAAAAAGAAATCAAAATTTGCATAGAAACGAATGAAAATGCAAACACAACAACTCAAAACCTGTGGGACACTGTAAAAGCAGTCCTAAGGGGAAAGTTCATAGCAATACAGGCATACCTCAAGAAACAAGAAAAAAGTCAAATAAATAACCTAACCCTACACCTAAGCAACTAGAAAAGGAAGAAATGAAGAACCCCAGGGTTAGTAGAAGGAAAGAAACCTTAAAAATTAGAGCAGAAATAAATGCAAAAGAAACAAAAGAGACCATAGCAAAAATCAACAAAGCCAAAAGCTGGTTCTTTGAAAGGATAAATAAAATTGACAAACCATTAGCCAGACTCATCAAGAAACAAAGGGAGAAAAATCAAATCAATAAAATTAGAAATGAAAATGGAGAGATCACAACAGACAACACAGAAATACAAAGGATCATAAGAGACTACTATCAACAATTATATGCCAATAAAATGGACAACGTG
>NW_011481776.1:12537-13685 GCF_000754665.1 Bison bison bison | reverse complement strand
ATCTCTAAAGACTCCACCAGAAAATTAGTAGAACTAATCAATGAATATAGTAAAGTTGCAGGATATAAAATCAAAACACAGAAATCCCTTGCATTCCTATACACTAATAATGAGAAAACAGAAAGAGAAATTAAGGAAACAATTCCATTCACCATTGCAACTAAAAGAATAAAATACTTGGGAATATATCTACCTAAAGAAACTAAAGACTTATATATAGAAAACTATAAAACACTGGTGAAAGAAATCAAAGAGGACACTAACAGATGGACAAATATACCATGTTCATGGATTGGAAGAATCAATATAGTGAAAATGAGTATACTACCCAAAGCAATTTATAAATTCAATTCAATCCCTATCAAGCTACCAACGGTATTCTTCACAGAGCTAGAACACATAATTTCACAATTTGTATGGAAATACAAAAAACCTCGAATAGCCAAAGCTATCTTGAGAAAGAAGAATGGAATTGGAGGAATCAACCTACCTGACTTCAGGCTCTATTACAAAGCCACAGTTATCAAGACAGTATGGTACTGGCACAAAGACAGAAATATTGATCAATGGAACAAAATAGAAAGCCCAGAGATAAATCCATGCACATATGGACACCTTATCTTTGACAAAGGAGGCAAGAATATACAATGGATTAAAGACAATCTCTTTAACAAGTGATGCTGGGAAAACTGGCCAACCACTTGTAAAAGAATGAAACTAGAACAGTTTCTAACACCTTACAGAAAAATAAACTCAAAATGGATTAAAGATCTAAACTTAAGACCAGAAACTATAAAACCCCTAGAGGAAAATATAGGCAAAACCCTCTCCGACATACATCACAGCAGGATCCTCTATGACCCACTTCCCAGAATACTGGAAATAAAAGCAAAAATAAACAAATGGGACCTAATTAAACTTAAAAGCTTCTGCACAACAAAGGAAACTATTAGCAAGGTGAAAAGGCAGCCTTCAGAATAGGAGAAAATAATAGCAAATGAAGCAACGGACAAACATCTAATCTCAAAAATATACAAGCAACTCCTACAGCTCAACTCCAGAAAATAAATGACCTAATCAAAAAATGGGCCAAAGAACTAAATAGACATTTCTCCAAAGAAGACATACAGATGGCTAACAAACACATG
>NW_011481776.1:8349-10454 GCF_000754665.1 Bison bison bison | reverse complement strand
ACTAAAGCAAGGGGCATCATTCAGGAACATGCAGCTCCAGGAGAGAACAGGAATCTTGCTGAGGTGAGGGGAGTTGTTTACCTGAATATATTCAGGGTTACAATATTATCTCAGGAAGAAAGGGCACACCCTCAAAGACAAGAGCTTGGACCCCAGAATTCATCATTTAAAAAAAAAAAATGGACTCTGAAAAAATAAAAATAAAAAAGGGGACTGTATACTGCCCTCCTACAGTACACAACTAAGGAACCAGGCAAACCTGTGAAACTACTGATTCAGACTCTGGCACAAGCAGTGCAGGACCGTAATTGAGGAGAGAAGAAAACAAGTGAGGTGAGGGACTTCCCTGGTGGTCTGGTGGCTGGGATTCTGTGCTCCCAAAGCAGGGGGCCTGGTTCCACCCCTGGTCAAGGAACTAGATCCCACATGCTGCAACTAAGATCCTGCCTTCCATGATTAAGGTCCAAGGAAGCCAAATTAATGAATTAGCTAATTAAATGTTATGTGCTTAACCATTTATAAAAAAAGAAAAGAAACAAGTGAAGTGAGACTTATGACATCTCCAGCCTCTACAGATTTCCAGGCCTAAAGCTCAGGCAGCAAGAAACCAAAGAGACCAACAATTCTTCTGAATCGAAGAGAGTGGGGTCAAAGTTCAGAGAGTGCAGGCATCTTCACTTCTGGACAGAAAACCAGCAATGGGCGTCCAAATCAGGGGTGTGTGCCTGTGTGCTAAGTCACTGCAGTTGTGTTCGACTCTGCTACTCTGTGGAGTATGGAGGTGCTGACCCTTTGTGACCCCATTGGACGGTAGCCTGCCTGTGTAGCCTGCCTAAAATCTCTGTGCTTTTCATTCAATTCTAAAACTGCTCTGAAAAATGAAGTCTATGATACTAGATGGAATTTTGGTTCAGCTTGATGAGATAAAGTGTGATGCTAAGATTCTAGATACTATCTTAAGGAGAGAGATGGTCGTTTCAGTAAAAAAAAAAAACAAGAATCAGATATAAACTAACTATAAAAAACCCACTTGAGACATCAACCATAAAGGGAAGTGGATTTAAAATGAAAGGATGGAAACAGATCTGCTGTTGTCATTGTTTAGACACTCAGTCGTGTCCAACACTCCTGAGACCCCCATGGAATCATCCAGTCAAGATTACTGCAGTGTGTTGCCATGCCCTCCTCTGGGGAATCTCCCTGACCCAGGGATCAAAATCATGTCTCTGCATCTCCTGCATCTCAGGCAGATTCTTTACTGTTGAGCTGACAGATATGCTATGGAAACATTAATTTAAAGAAAACATGGTAAGCTGTATTGGTTAATTGACAGGTTTCCTGGTGGGTCATATTGTAAAAAATCTACCTCCAATGCGGGAGACCTTGTTTGATCCCTGGTTTGGGAAGATGCCCTGGAGGAGGGCATGGCAACCCACTCTAGTATTCTTGCCTGGAGAATCCCCATGGAGAGAGGAGCCTGGCAGGCTACAGTCTATGGGGTCACAAAGTCACTCAGACATGCCTGAGTGACTAAGCACAGCACAATCAAGTAACTTTTATGACAAGGACCGGATACAGAGAGGGGTATTTATCCTAATGATAAAATGTTTAATTCATCAAGAATACATATGAATACTGAATCAGAATGTACTTAGCAAAGGAATTTTAAAATTCTTAAAGAAAACTTACAGGAATAATCGGAGAGACAGACAAATTAGCAGTTACAATTGGAATTTCCCTGACCATCCAGTGGTTAAGATTCCAAGTTTTCAATGCAGGGGGGCACAGGTTCCATCCCTGGTTGAGCAAGTAAGATCTCTTATACCATACACAAAATTCAAGGCAAGATAGATTAAAGGTTTACAAAAACCACAAAACTTCTGAAACCACAAAACTCCTAAAAGAAAGCATGGGAGAAAAGTTCTTTGGCATGGACCTCCACAAGGATGGTTTTGAGCTTGACACCAAAAGCACAAGCCACAAAAACAAAGCTAAATGGTACGATCCATCAAACTGAAAATCTTCTGCACAGCAATGGAAACAATGAACAAACTGAAAAGAGGATGCTCTTTTAATGCTCCAGTGATCTCTGAGGCTGGAGGAGA
>NW_011481776.1:4492-5320 GCF_000754665.1 Bison bison bison | reverse complement strand
CTGGGAGTTAGTGATGGACAAGGAGGGCTGGCATGCTGAGATTCATGGGCTCACAAAAAGTCAGACAGGACTGAGTGCCTTAACTGAAGTGAACTGAACTTCCTCTTTAACTAAAACAATGAAACTTTTAATGCCTTATGCCAAATATATTCCTCATAGCAATATTTATGGGGTAGGCCATTTTACAAGATGGGATGAAGAAATGAAGTAATTTGTTCAAAGGAGTGCAGATTGAATGTAGGGAGCACTTTAACTCAAGCCCATGTGGCTCTGACTCCAAAGACCTTGTTTTATTAAATACTCAACAATCCATGAAAACTAATGTACTTGCTGAATTACATAAAATCAACCAATCCTTTAGCTCAAGTGTGATCTGTGCATCACTCGGGACATACTTCTCCTACAAGGTTACGTCTTGCTCACCTGCAATCCAAGCTAAACTGAGTGTCCTGCATTTTCCCTGCAGCCCTCCTCAGTTTACAGCATGCTCCAGGCTGTGCTGTGGTGACAGCACCTCCAGATTAGCATCTTCGAAGAGCCAAAGGTAATTCTTGCTCAAATGATGCCAACCCAGGAAGTCCCGGGTGCTCTGATCAGACCCCCTACCCCTGAGGAGCAGCCACCACCGTGCGTGCTGCTGGTCCTGTGTCTGAGCAAAGTGCTCTCAGGACTCTCATGCTGGCGATTAAGGGCCCCAGCCCTGAAGGGAAATGTCAGTTCCTCTCAGAATTCATTAACCAAGCAGGTCCAGTTGTTTAGTCACTGGGTTGTGGTCGACTCTTTGTGACCCCATGGACTGTCTTCCACCAGGCTCCTCTGTCCATGGGG
>NW_011481776.1:0-435 GCF_000754665.1 Bison bison bison | reverse complement strand
GGGGAGATAAGCAAGGGCCCCCCCAAGGACCCTCTAAGTCCAGCCTGTCCACTCTGGGTCATTAGTAGAGGTCACAAGCTTTGGAGCCCAGGTTGAGTGGTCAGAGGGCTGGCTCTCATTGGCTTTGACCTGGGGGGTCAACGCCCTTTGGGGTCAATGCCAGGGCTGGCAGCAGGGTCACACTCTCCGCTCTGCCCACTCAGGGACGTCAACCTTGTTTCCACTTTCTTGAACTGCTCATTCTACCCACAGGATGGTGGAATGTGCTGGAACTTAGCTTCCAGCAGAGAGCTTGCTCATCATGGTTCCTTGCACCTGAGCGACCTGCCATATCATGGAGGCTGTTCTGATGCCTACCCATGCCACACTGGGCTTCATCATGGCAGCTGTGACCCAGGAGCTCTGACCTCTGGACCGCCCATTGCTGGGAACCAC
>NW_011481775.1:581-923 GCF_000754665.1 Bison bison bison | reverse complement strand
CCGGAGCGCGCTGGCAAGCATGTCTTGCGGCTGGGTTCCTCCCTCTCCTGTATCCTTTCCTACACCACGGAAAAGCGCTGTCCAAGCCCGCGATGCTGCCTGGTCCCCGGCAGAGAAGCGGCTGGACCCCCCTAAAGCAGCCCAAAGCCCAAACCTGCTTAGGCTCACTCATACTTGCTCTCTGGGGTAGCCAAATGCTAGATTTCGCCCCTCACTCCTCTCTCCGCTACCCCCAGACGATCCGTCTGAAGGAAATCGAGGGACTAGACCCGGTTCACAGTAGAGTGTAATATATGCACAGACAGTCTCTCGGCTCCAACTGCAGCTTTGCCCCTACTTCCA
>NW_011481775.1:0-481 GCF_000754665.1 Bison bison bison | reverse complement strand
TTCTACATGAAGTTTTTATACTGCAACTTAAGTTGATGGAAATTTTACTATAATACTTTTCTGTATCACAATATAGATCGGTCTTGAATCTAAAAATTCTTTTTGAAGAAATACTACAAAAACAGTTTTGTAATCATCTTGACTTTAACAGCATGTCCCTGTAACCTTGGGCCAAAAATATATTAAACTTTTAATGTTCCATAAACATTATGAGTGATCCAATGTATTAAACTTATGTTTTGCTTATTTACAGTAAATTAAATATTTCTCCTGTTTATTTTAAATGTGTATGCTCTCCTGCTAAAAATGTCTAACATATTAGGCTTTTAATAGATTAATGGAATAGAGTTGTAAACTTTTGCTTAGCAAACACACCTTCAAAGGTCATGCTGTTTTTCAAAACATAAATTAATGACTTTTGGTTAAATGTAAGGAAATAGTCTAAAAACCAAAAACCTTAGTCATATTTTGCTCTAGTTAT
>NW_011481774.1:9595-10239 GCF_000754665.1 Bison bison bison | reverse complement strand
TGTATATTCTTGCCTCCTTTGTCAAAGATAAGGTGTCCATAGGTGTGTGGATTTATCTCTGGGCTTTCTTATTTTGTTCCATTGATCTATATCTAATTCTTCCAAGTGGCCATAAATATGTGTGTGTTTGAGTGTAAGAGAAAGAGAGGGAGGGATGAAGGAAAGGAAGGGAGGGGAGGGAAAGGGAGAAGAATCAAGCATGAAGGGCTTATGATGGAAAGCCTTACAGCTTTTCATCCTGACATCAGTGGAATTACTTATGAGAGAGAGAAAAAAAAATAATAACTGTCACCAAGAGGAGATCCAAAAATGAAAATGTGAATTTCCTAGTTTTGCCAAACACAGTGGTTGGGTCTTCCTTAAACAATGGTCCGAAAAAAGGGAACAATTCAAAGTCAAACTTGACACAGACACTCTGCCTTCTCAAAAGGTAGCAGGGGATTTCTGTATGCTTAAGAACACAACACTTCCTTGCACTTGGATGAAGTGATATGTGTCTTTATTTGCATGAATGATAATTCCAGCTCTCATGTTTTACTTATGGATATAAGAGGATAATATTTTAAAGTATAAAAAATTTATACAATTCAACTCTTTTAAGACATGGTTTTGTATTAATCTCTTACCATAATTTTTAAAAATTT
>NW_011481774.1:3710-6099 GCF_000754665.1 Bison bison bison | reverse complement strand
AATAAATGAATCAGAGAGGAAAAGAGAAAAACGAATTAAAAGAAATGAGGACAACCTCAGAAACCTCTGGGACAATGCTAAACGCCCCAACATTCGAATCATAGGAGTCCCAGGAGACGAAGACAAAAAAGAAAGGCCATGAGAAAATACTTGAGGAGATAATAGTTGAACACTTCCCTAAAATGGGGAAGGAAATAGTCACCCAAGTCCAAGTAACACAGAGAGCCCTAAACAGGATAAAGCCAAGGCAAAACACCCCAAGACACATATTAATCAAATTAACAAAGATCAAACACAAGGAACAAATATTGAAAGCAGCAAGGGAAAAACAACAAATAACAACAAGGGGATTCCTTATATGAATAACAGCTGATCTTTCAATAGAAACTCTTCAGGCCAGAAGGGAACGGCAAGGCATACTTAAAGTGATGAAAGCAAATAACCTACAACCCAGATTACTGTACCCAAAAAGGATCTCATTCAAATATGGAGGAGAAATAAAAATCTTTACAGACAAGGTAAAGCTGAGAGAATTGAGCACCATGAAACCAGCTCTCCAACAAATGCTAAAGGATATTCTCTAGACAGGAAACACAGAAAGGGTGTATAAACTTGAACCCAAAACAACAAAGTAAATGTCAACAGAATCATACTTATCAATAATTACCTTAAGTGTAAATGGGTTGAATGCCCCAGTGAAAAGACAAAGACTGGCTGAATGGATACAAAAACAAGACCCCTATATATGTTGTCTACAAGAGACCCACCTCAAAACAAGGGACACATACAGGCTGAAAGTGAAGGGCTGGAAAAAGATATTCTGTGCAAATAGAGACCAAAAGAAAGCAGGAGTAGCAATACTCATATCAGATAAAATAGACTTTAAAACAAAGGCTGTGAAAAGAGGCAAAGATGGACACTACATAATGATCAAAGGATCAAACCAAGAAGAAGATATAACAATCATAAATATATATGCACCCAACATAGGAGCACCACAATATGTAAGACAAATGCTAACAAGTCTGAAAGGGGAAATTAACAATAACACAATAATAGTGGGAGACTTTAATACCCTACTCACACCTATGGATAGATCAACTAAACAGAAAATTAACAAGGAAACACAAACTTTAAATGATACAATAGACCAGTTAGACCTAATTGATATCTATAGGACATTTAACCCCAAACAATGCATTTCACCTTTTTCTTAAGTGCACATGAAACCTTCATCAGGATAGATCACATCCTGCACCATGAATCTAGCCTTGGTAAATTAAAAAAAAAACTGAAATTATTCTAAGCATCTTTTCTGACCACAATGCAGTAATATTAGATGCCAATTACAGGAGAAAAACTATTAAAAATTCCAACATATGGAGGCTGAACAACACGCTGCTGAATAACCAACAAATCACAGAAGAAATCAAAATATGCATAGAAATGAATGCAAATGAAAACAAAACAACCCATAACCTATGGGACACTGTAAAAGCAGTGCTGGGGGAAGGTTCATAGCAATACAGGCTTACCTCAAGAAAGAAGAAAAAAGTCAAATAAATAACCTAACTCTATATCTAAAGCAACTAGAAAAGGAAGAAATGAACAACCCCAGGTTTAGTAGAAGGAAAGAAATCTTAAAAATTAGGGAAGAAATAAATTCAAAAGAAACAAAAGAGACCATAGCAAAAATCAACAAAGCCAAAAGTTGGTTCTTTGAGAGGATAAATAAAATTGACAAACCATTAGCCAGACTCATCAAGAAACAAAGGGAGAAGAATCAAATCAGCAAAATTAGAAATGAAAATGGAGAAATCACAACAGACAACACAGAAATCCAAAGGGTCATAAGAGACTACTACCAGCAACTATATGCCAATAAAAGGGACAACTTGGAAGAAATGGAAAAATTCTTAGAAAACTACAACTTTCCAAAACTTAACCAGGAAGAAATAGAAAATCTTAACAGACCCATCACAAGCATGGAAATTGAAACTGTAATCAGAAATCTTCCAGCAAACAAAAGCCCAGGTCCAGACGGCTTCACAGCTTAATTCTACCAAAAATTTAGAGAAGAGCTAACACCTATCCTACTCAAACTCTTCCAGAAATTTGTAGAGGGAGGTAAACTTCCAAACTCATTGTATAAGCCCACCATCACCCCAATACCAAAGATGCCACAAAATAAATAAATAAATAAAACTACAGGCCAATATCACTGATGAACATAGATGCAAAAAGCCTGCTTATTATTGAATTCTGTTAGTTATATGTTCTGTATATCAGCATATTGTTAGATATGTTTTACTTTTGTGTCATATAAAAGTCATCTACTCTAAGGTAGAGTTTTAGTTTTTGATTTTATGCTTAGGTATCTCAACCATTT
>NW_011481774.1:0-724 GCF_000754665.1 Bison bison bison | reverse complement strand
TCCCACTGCTGGGCATACACACCGAGGAAACCAGAATTGAAAGAGACACATGTACCACAATGTTCATCGCTGTTTATAAAAGCCAGGACCTGGAAGTAACCTAAATGTCCATCAGCAGACAAATGTATAAGAAAGCTGTGGTACATATACACATGGAATATTACTCAGCCATTAAAAAGAATACATTTTAATCAGTTCTAATGAGGTAGATGACACTGGAGCCTATTATACAGAGTGAAGTAAGCCAGAAAGAAAAACACCAGTACAGTATACTAACACATATATATGGAATTTAGAAAGATGGTAACAATAACCCTGTATGCAAGACAGCAAAAGAGACACAGATGTATAGAACAGACTTTTGGACTTTGTGGGTAAGGGAAAGGGTGGGATGGTTTGGGACAATGGCATTGAAACATGTATATTACATGTGGAATGGATTGCCAGTCCAGGTTCGATGCATGATACATGGTGCTCAGGGCTGGTGCACTGGGATGACCAGCCCTGAGCACCATCGAAAGGGATGGGATGGGGAGGGAGGTGGGACGGGGGTTCAGGAGGAGGAACACATGTACACCCGTGGCGGATTCATGTCATTGTGCAGCAAAACCAATAAAATATTGCAAAGTAATTAGCCTCCAAAAAATAAATTTATTAATTTAAAAAATTTAAAATCTTAACAAATGATATAAATGAATGTGTATACAAAACAGAAATAGACACA
>NW_011481773.1:16979-18967 GCF_000754665.1 Bison bison bison | reverse complement strand
TGCATGGAACCTGGACTGGCAATTTGTTTCACATATGATAATATACATGTTTCAATGCCATTGTCCCAAATCGTCCCACCCTGGCCCTCTCCCACAGAGTCCAAAAGACTGTTCTATATATCTGTGTCTCTTTTGCTGTCTTGCATACAGGACTATTGTTACCATCTTTCTCAATTCCATATATATGCGTTAGTATACTGTATTGGTGTTTTTCTTTCTGGCTTACTTCACTCTGTATAATAGGCTCCAGTTTCATCCACCTCATTAGAACTGATTCAAATGTATTCTTTTTAATGGCTGAGTAATACTCCATTGTGTATATGTACCACAGCTTTCTTATGCATTCATTTGCTGATGAACATCTAGCTTGCTTCCATGTCCTGGCTATTATAAACAGTGCTGCGATGAACTAACTCCTTTTCATTTCTTGTTTTTTATCTTATGTGGCCTGGAAAACTCAATAACAAAATCCTCTCAACTTTCTGCAATTACATCTACCAACCTTTATCAGCATTCACAGTAGTCTTTTCCTTCATTCCTGCCAGTTGCGGTAGGAACTGTGCTCTGAATTCTTGCTCCTTCAGTATTTATATTTCTGGCCGTTTTCATTCCCTTTCTTGCTCTTCATCTCCATCTTCCTCTCTGACGTTTATTTTTATCCCTTTCTTTTCTACACTCTCTTTCCCATCAAAGTGCGAATCTGCAAATATCTCCCATTCAAAAGACAAAGAGAAAAAAGTCTCTCTTTTTAAAAATTGAAGTACAGTTGATTTACAATATCATGTTAGTTTACCAGACCATAGAAAACAAACTAAGGTTACCAAAGGCAAAGGTGAGGGGGATGGACAAAAAAACCCTCTTTTTGTCCCATCCTGCTTCACCTATTGCTTAGTCAATTCATCTTCATTTTCTTGCCCACTCACTGTCCAAGCTCTCTCAAGGCCCTTGCACAGCCAAACTTCTAGAAACAATTGTCTACACTTGATGTTTCTCCTAATTCAGCTCCCACTCTAGCAATCTGTATTCTGTCTCTTCCACTATTCTCAAACTGGTTTTGCCAAGTTTATCCTAGTGTTTTGTCACTAATTTAATTAACATTCCCCAGTTGTCATTTTACTTGGCTTTCCACAGCATTCAACATTCCCTCTCTTCCTGAGGCACTCTTTCTTTTCTTTCTGGAGCCCTACAGTCTTGGAATTCTATTTACTTATCTGGTAGCTCTCTCTCTGACTCTTTTTCCTCTACCTTCGGATGTTTTTGTCTTTCATTGTATTGCCCTAGGCATCCTCTCTTCCATTTCCTGTCTTCTGACTGGGTGAGCTCATTTACCCGCTCTGGCTTCCTTTACCCAGCTTCCTAGGCGGTGCTAGTGATAAAGAACCCGCCTGCCAGTATAGGAGGTACAGGAGATGCAGGTTCGATCCCTGGGTGGTGAAAGATCCCCTGGAGTAGGAAATGTCAGGTTACCCCAGTATTCTTGCCTGGAGAATCCTGTTGGAGAGAGGAGCCTGGTGGGCTACAGTCATGGGGTTGCAGAGAGTCAGGCACGACTGAACACACACACACACTTCCTTTACCAGCCACACTGTGAAGACTTCCAAGTTAGAGGTCTCTTGTGAGCTCCAGACAAGATTCATCTGACTGCCACCAAAATATAACTTGTTTAGGCACCATAAGCTCACTCAACAGACCTAGAATAAAATTCATTTCCTTTGCTGTAACTACCCGCCTCCTCTATGACCTTAATGAATGACATCATCTTTCACCTGGCTGGAAAGTCTGCTTTCCCTGACTGCCTTCACTAGTTTAGGTCTCTGTGACACATGTTCCCTCAGTTCTCCTCCAGTAATGACACTGCTGCTGCTGCTGCTGCTGCTAAGTCGCTTCAGTCTTATCCGACTCTGTGCGACCCCATAGATGGAAGCCCACCAGGCTCCCCCGTCCCTAGGATTCTCCAGGCAAGAACACTGGAGTGGGTTGCCATTTCC
>NW_011481773.1:16402-16659 GCF_000754665.1 Bison bison bison | reverse complement strand
GGGCACGACTGAGCGACTTCCCTTTCACTTTTCACTTTTCACTTTCACACATTGGAGAAGGAAATGGCAACCCACTCCAGAGTTCTTGTCTAGAGAATCCCAGGGACGGGGGAGCCTGGTGGGCTACCGTCTATGGGGTCACACAGAGTCGGACCGACTGAAGCGACTTAGCAGCAGCAGCAGTAGGAAAAAGTTACATGGGATTTAGTGTGTGAACTTTCTTTTAGGTGGTTAAAGAGAAGGTGAGGGAAAGGCAT
>NW_011481773.1:14276-15009 GCF_000754665.1 Bison bison bison | reverse complement strand
AAAAAGTCAGTACTAAGTGAGCATTGCATGATGGTGGTGGAATATCACATGAGAAGCTTGTACTAATGCCTTTCGAATTCAACAAGGTAGGCTTCATTTCATCCTCTTCATTGTCTATATTCTTAACATCCTTAAACCTGTGTGAAGGATTCATTGCAATATGAAATCTGTTTAAAAACTACAAAAGCAAAAAAATAAAAATAAAAACTACAAAAGCAGCTCTAGGTGACATAGTTTTTCACACAGAAATCCTCAAACCATTATCTAAATATCACAGCTGTCACTGCTTTCATGAAATATATTTGCTAAATATAGAACAATTGTTAATCACGGTATGGGTGCACTCACTGTGCAAATGTCTGGAAAAGGAAAACGAGACCAACACACTCATTTGACAGTAGAAATATGTTGCAAGTTGGCATGTCAGCATATTCCCCTAAAAACATAGAGCCAAGAAAGAATCTCAGGATTAAGACCAATCCTGAAGTTGCACAACCTCGGTTCTTCTCAGTGATTTGTAACTTACAGTAAAGCAGTTTTGCATATACCTGTACACGACACAAACTTAATAAGTGCACATTTCACCTAGGGATAGGTATCTTGGAATATCAAGATATGAGTTATTCACTTCTGAAAGCTTCCTAGGAAAGCCTAATCGCTGACAAACAAATGCATCTTTTGTTTTCCTTAGAAGTCAGGATTTTGCTTTCTTCAGAAATTCTTGCCAAATTCT
>NW_011481773.1:9820-14031 GCF_000754665.1 Bison bison bison | reverse complement strand
CAGGGAGAGAGACTAGAACAAAGTTTATACCATTTAACACTCCAAAATTGTAATGTTTTCCACCTAACTTGAACGTGATTGCATTAAGATATGTCTGTAATAAGTGCTTACGCTTTACTTATAACTTCTGAATACAGATAAATTTATTTTAGGTTAATGGTCATCTACCATTAGTATAGTGTTAGTCTCTCAGTCGTGTCTGACACTTTAAGACCCTGTAGACTGTAGCCCGCCAGGCTCCTGTCCATGGGGATTCTCCAGGCAAGAATACTGGAGTGGTTGCCACTTCCTTCTCCAGGGGATCTTCCCAACCCAGGGATCAAACCTCCTGCATTGGCAGGGGCATTCTTTTCCACTACACCACTGGGGAAGCCCTTCTAGCTATGTAATGTTGCACTACAAATCACGCTGAAAAGTTAGTAGCTTAAAGCAACAAATGTTTATTATGGGTCAGGAATCTGGGTACACCTTGGCTGGGTCCTCTGATTCAGGGTCTCTCATTAGGCTGCAGTCAAGGCCTTGGATGGGGTCACAGTCACCTTGAAGCTCGAGTAGAGGACAACACACTTCCCATCTCATTCATGTGATTGTTGGCAGGATTCAGTTCCATGTGTTGGGCTGGGGGCTTCAGTTCCTCCCTAGCTGTTGGCTGAAGGCCATTCTCAGTTTCCTGTCCCATGAACCTCTCCATAGGGTGGATCACAACATGGCAGCTGGCTTTATCAGAGCAAGCAAGTCAGAAGAATCAGAAAGTGAGCAAGGCAGAAGTTACAATCTTTTTGCTCTAATTTCTGGGAGATTATCTCATCTATATTTTCCAAACCATCTACTGAAGTTTAAAATTTTTGCTGTCTTGTTTTTGAGTTCTGATAACTTCTTTGGGTTGTTTTCTAAATGTCCCTTTTGTTATAGTATCCTAGTCTTTTTTCACAGATGCAATATTTTCTCATAACTCTCTAGGTACATTAATAATTAATATATATATGTGTGTGTATGTATGTATATATATATATATATATCCATTACAGTTCAACTAGGCTCTAGAGGCAGAGCCACACGTGTGTGTGTAAATCTTTGTGTCTGACGCTAGAAGGTGAAGCCTTCAGGGCAGGCAATCAGGAAGGAAAGACAGCTGTAAAGTAGAAAGAGAAAAGGCAGCCTGGAACCCCCAAGGACAGACTGAGATCCATGTTAGTTCTTGTTGCCCTTGACCTTAGTGGGTGTGACTGTGATGCATTGTTAAAGAGCTGATGACACACACCTGCCTCAGGAATTGGAGATGCTGCAGGGGAATCCAGGCAAAGGTAGAATGGTCTCAGATCTAGCCTTACACTAGTGAGTGAGTCAGCAGATCAGCATCGATATGTCTGAGCTACAAAACACCTGCTGCTTCCTTCTGGGTTCCACATTTCCCAAGAATCTCCCCACTGACCCTCACTGGAAACATACAAGAAAGGGAATTCTGGAAAATGTAGTTCCATCTAGCCAAGCTGACACATTATAAAGCCACCACTGTTACCAAGCCACTGCTATAGATTGCTGGCTAATCAATTCAGTCACAACACTTGAAAAAGCATCTTAGAGAGATTTATTTAGTCATCCTACATTTATTGAATCCCCATAGTTACAGTTGCTGCCTTCAAGGAATTCACAGTTCAATGGGAAAAGCAGAAAAATCAATGGAGAGCAGGAGCTTTCCAGAACTCTACAGTCTCTCCAGTAATCTATTCCTCAGTCTTCACCTCACCATTGACAGGAATGAGAAGGAAACCAGAACACTACATGTATCTGGCAAAACCTCCATACCCAATACCCAAGTCTCCTTTTCCTGCTACTATCTGCCTTGAGAGCACCAGGAACCAGCTCACAATGACCCAAAGCCCATAACAACTCCCATCTCAGCTCCCAATTGTCTTCCTTGCTTTGTTTTTCCCTGTAGCACTTACAACGTTTTGACACACTATTTATCTCACTGAATCATTTATTTGTCTATCTGTATCCAGATCCAGAATGAAAGCTTTAAATGGGTAGAGAATTTCTCTGTACGGCCACTGTTTCATCTTCAGAGAAAACTGCCTCACACTTAATATATGTTCAGTGCATATTTGTAGAGAGAAAGTAAACCATTTACTCATCTCAAGGAGGTAGCCTGTGATACCAGTCTATCATGGTTTTGTTGAACTGAGAAAGAGATGGAATGAATAAAAGATACTCAGACACCATATTTGTCTGTGAGTTTAGATGGCATGCATGTTCTGGAAATATTCTGTTTATTCATATATTTAGAAGAAATGAGACACAGAAACAACTTCAGTGAGCTACCTTATCTTGCCGTCTGAGGAAAAATGTGGAAAAATGCGTATTTGACTCCTTGGTGTTTTGACAGACCACCAGTCCTCTCTTGATTCTGGGTTTCTTAAAATTGTGAAGATTTTTTTTCTAAAATAGTATTTGAACTTGAACATATATTAATATAGCTTTTCAGTTCTACTCATCATTTTTATACCCCAGTAGTTTCAAGGTGTATAGATAAGCAAAGACAATGGTCCTTGGGTACCAAGTTGTCTCAAAATTTAGTTTAATGTCTTCTTCCCCAAAGCAGTTGTTTGGCATTGCTGATATACAGTGCAATATCTGGGATTATTTAACTCAAATAAAAGTAAGAGTAACTGAGAAGTGGGTTTGAAGGTGCACCAGGATTTTTTACAGAACCAAACTGCCATCTATCCCTCATTGTGTAAAAGGCAATGCCATGTGCTCACCAAATCCACTCCATTTTCTACTATCTTGATACACAGGAAGGTTACAGTTTCCAACTTCTATTGTCTTGAAGTTGTAGCCGTGGCACTGGGTTCTGGTTAATGAGCTGACATGTAGAAGTGAGTGGTGAACATGTTTTCTGAATGGCATGGCTTCAAGATGGTGGACCTTTACACCTTGGGTGATTGAGTGTATATAGCACAGTGTCCCCTTGACTGTATAATGTGAGTGAGAATGAATCTTTTGTCATGTGAAGCCACTGAGATTTTAGGGTTTATTTGTTACTGTTTCCTGACTAATACACCCACCATTTATGGGAACCTGTGACTGAACCAAAAAATTCAGAATATATATGAGAATTATATTCTGGTTCCTAGGCAAACATTGGAGTACATAAGAGTACAAAACGAAGCAGGGTAAAGGCTAACAGAGTTTTGCCAAGAGAATGCACTGGTCATAGCAAACACCCTCTTCCAACAACACAAGAGAAGACTCTACACATGGACATCACCAGATGGTCAATACTGAAATCAGATTGATTATGTTCTTTGCAGCCAAAGATGGAGCAGCTCTATACAGTCAGCAAACACAAGACCAGGAGCTGACTGTGGCTCAGATAGTGAACTCCTTATTGCCAAATTTAGATGTAAATTGAAGAAAGTAGGGAAAACCACTAGACTATTCAGGTATGACCTACATTAAATCCCTTACAATTATACAGTGGAAGTGACAAATACATTCAAGAGATTAGATCTGATAGAGTGCCTGAAGAATGATGGACAGAGATTCATGACATTGCACAAGAGGCAGTGATCGAAATCATCCCCAAGAAAAAGAAATGCAAAAAGGCAAAATGATTGTCTGAGGAGGCCTTACAATAGGTGAGAAAAGAAGAGAAGCTAAAGGCAAAGGAGAAAAGGAAAGATATACCCATTTGAATATAGAGTTGCAAAGAATAGCAAGGAGAGATAAGAAGGCCTTCCTCAGAAATCAATGCAAAGAAATAGAGGAAAACAATAGAATGGGAAAAGACTAGAGATCTCTTCAAGAAAATTAGAGATACCAAGGGAACATTGATGGGCTCAATAAAAGACAGAAATGGTATGGACCTAACAGAAGCAGAAGATATTAAGAAGAGTTGGCAAGAATATACAGAACAACCATACAAAAAAGATCTTCAGGAACCAGATAACCATGATGGTGTGATCATTCACCTAGAGCCAGACATCCTGGAATGTGAAGTCAAGTGGACCTTAGGAAGCATCACTACGAACAAAGCTAGTGGAAAGGAGTACATCAAGGCTGTATATTGTCACCCTGCTTATGTAACTTATATGCAGAGTACATCATGAGAAACGCTGGGCAGGATAAAGCACAAGCTTGAATCAAGAGTGCTGGGAGAAATATCAATAACCTCAGATATGCAGATGACACCATCCTTATGCCAGAAA
>NW_011481773.1:9327-9720 GCF_000754665.1 Bison bison bison | reverse complement strand
TTTCATTCCAATTCCAAAGAAAGGCAATGCCAAAGAATGCTCAAAGTACCATACAACTGCACTCATCTCACACGTTAGCAAAGTAATGCTCAAAAGTCTCCAAGCCAGGCTTCAATAGTACACGCACCATGAACTTCCAGATGTTCAAGCTGGATTTAGAAAAGGCAGAGGAACCAGAGATCAAATTGAAAACATCTGTTGGATCATAAAAAAAGCAAGAGAGTTCCAGAAATACATCTACTTCTGCTTTATTGACTATGCCAAAGTCTTTGTGTGGATCACAACAAACTGCGGAAAATTCTGAAAGAGATGGGAATACCAGATCACCTGACCTGCCTCCTGAGAAATCTGTATGCAGGTCAAGAAGCAACGGTTAGAAATGGACATGGAACA
>NW_011481773.1:6917-9184 GCF_000754665.1 Bison bison bison | reverse complement strand
GACTCAATGGACATGAGTTTGAGGAAGCTCCAGTAGTTGGTGATGGACAGGGAAGACTGCCGTGTTGCAGTCCATGGGGTTGCAAAGAGTGAGACACGACTGAGCAACTGAACTGAGGCAAACATTTCAGAAAAAGCTACTTCACAATGTGGGAAGATTGAAAGTAAACTAGGAGTTTTCTGGGTCCCTCCCTTCTTTCTTAAAAGTGAAAATGTTTGTCGCTCAGTTGTGTCTAACTCTGTGACCCCATGGCCTGTAGCCAGCCAGGCTTCTCTGTCCATGGGATTCTTCAGGCCAGAATACTTTCCTTCTCCAGGGGATCTTCTCAACCCAGGGACTGAACCCAGGTATCCTACATTGCAGGCAGATTCTTTACCATCTTGGCCACCAGGAAAGGCCCCCTTTGTTCTTAAGAGCTGTCATTTTCCTTATCTATAGCCATAGCCTAAAGGTTTGGTCTTATTTTCTGCATATGTTCTGTCCAGAACATTTCTCTTAGGGGCTTGGTGCTTTATGCTACCTCTGGCTTAACTGTGGGAAACTTCCCAGGGCCAGAAATCACCATGGTGTTCTCTCTCAGAGATATGGGAGACACCCTCTGGCTATCCTGTCCCTAAAGAGATAAAGTTTTTATAGAAAAGAGGAACAGAGGGTAGAGATAGAAATCAAAGTTTTTGCTTCATTTGAATTTCCAGTCCATCTCTCAAGGGATGTGCCCAGAGACACAGGCCTTCCCTTCTCCAGCTTTCCCTAACTCTTAGTGGGCTTTTCTCTCCTGAGTTTTGGTCTCTGCTTCCCAAGAACACTTTCTTTCAAATCTTCCAGTCTGAATATTCTCTCCTCCCTATCAGGAAAACCACATCCCATCCCACAGAAAAAGACTGATGTGGCTCTGTGTTCAGCACAGAGATGCACCACCCAACTCTTCTTCAAGGATTTGATACCTGGCTGTGAGGAGTGGAGTCAGCAGGCAGCCTCCAGCTGTCAGTGCCTTCAGGGTCTCTTCCTCTGCATAAAGCAGCCTTGTGAAAGGTCATGCTCTTCCAGGGGAGCCCACATCCAATGACTAAGGGACACAGTGGGGTAAAGGCCTTGCTATTTTATCTGGTTGGGAGACACCTCTGATGGACGATCCCATCTTCACAGATTCTCACTGGATTGAACTAACCTGTATTGGGCCTGCACCATAGTTCAGCTTCTCCCTCTGCTCCCCTTTCTTTCAAACATTTCGATCTCTAATAGTCATCTTGTGGCCTTCCCAGATGGTGCTAGTGGTAAAGAACCTGCCTGTCAATGTAGGAGATGTAAGAGATGCGAGTTCGATTCCGGTGTTGGGAAGATCCCCTGGAAGGGCATGGTAACCCGTTCCAGTATTCTTGCCTAGAAAAATCCCATGGACAGAGGACTCTGGTGGGCTATTGTCCATAGGGACTCAAAGAGCTGGACATGATGATGAAGCAATTTAGCACGCAGTCATATTGTACCCCAGATTCTATCACAGCATCTGCTTCCAGCGAACTGAATCTGTAAGAGGTTCTCTGGATGCCATCTGGCTCCTGAAGTCATCACTAAATCTGCGCCATTTTGCTGAATAGATCTTGATGTTTGTTACTGGTTGTTCTGCATGCAGTGGCAGGGTGGGCTATGTGTATGGGGGGCAGTCCACTATTGTCTGGGAGAGCAGTCGGCTATGCAGGTCCATTGTTTGGTGACCTTCACCTCTTTTAAGTGCTATCACTCATTTCTTTTAGAGCTCATATAATCCAAATACATAATGAGAAAAACTATTCCCTCAATCAGCAATGAGCTGTCTCTGCTTTTATAGACCGTGTAAAATGTCTCTTTTTGCTATTATTTGAGAATAATACAACTGCTATCATTCATATTTCTGCTAGAATTCAGTAATTTGTTTCTGCTATGGAAAAGAAAATTAAGTGGGACAGATGAAAACCATAAGAAGTGTTAAGCATAAATAGTAATAAGCTAGATGCTCATAAGATATATGCAAAATTCATAGGATGTGTTAAGTATAGACAATGAGTAAGCATGTAGCTTGTGAGATAGGCAGAACTTTTAAGAGGTTTTGAATTTAGATAAGTTAGTAACCTAACAGATATGTTAAGGTTAAATAGAACAAATGAAGGCTAGAATAGAATAGACAAGTGTTCTTATGGATATAAAGTAATGGAAAAAACAAAACCAAATCATGATCATGCTACCTCTGGTTGACAGTCATGTCACCTCTAAACTGGCCACACATTAGTGAT
>NW_011481773.1:6619-6817 GCF_000754665.1 Bison bison bison | reverse complement strand
TCATTGGAAGGACTGATGCTGAAGCTGAAACTCCAATACTCTGGCCACTTGATGTGAAGAACTGACTCATTGGAAATGACCCTGATGCTGGGAAAGACTGAAAGCAGGAGAAGGTGACGACAGAGGATGAGATGGTTGGATGGCATCACTGACTCAATGGACTTGAGTTTGAGGAAGCTCCAGGAGTTGGTGATGGAC
>NW_011481773.1:3954-6519 GCF_000754665.1 Bison bison bison | reverse complement strand
TTCTAAAGACTTAGGTGTTCAGTTCTTCTGTTCTACCTATCTTAAGGGTATTAAACTATCCCATCTTTTCCTTCTTGTTTCTCATTGTGTTTCAGATAGATTTAATAAACTATATGTTTATTATTTACATAATACTTTGGTCTGTGAACTTTTCTATTCTGTAACCTCTGGGATTCTGGGATAGCTTGCTTAATATTAATGATTGCATCAAAATGATTTCCTATGTGACACAGCAGGTCACCATCACTCTTAACAGATAATCACAACAGAGCACTGTTAATGTATGGTAGGAACTTTTTCTGTTTCATGGGGAAGCATTTTAGTTTTTTTTTTTTTTCACTAAAATGATTATAGTGATTTTTTTTAAAAAGTTCACAAATTCTTTGATGCTTCTCCTTTCAAGACAAGATGCGGCGTTTACTTCTCTTTAAGTGTGGACTGTGTAGTCCCTGGTGGCTTAGACAGTAAAGTGTCTGCCTGCAATGCAGGAGACCTGGGTTTGATCCCTAGGTCGGGAAGATCCTCTGGAGAAGGAAGTGGCAACCCACTCCAGTACTCTTGCCTGGAAAACCCCATGGACAGAGTATCCTGGTAGGCTCCTGTCTATGGGGTCACAAAGAGTTGGACACAACTGAGTGACTTCACTTCACTTTTCACTTTAAGTGTGGGCTAGACTTAAGAGACTCACTTCTAATGGATAGCATATTGTCATAAATAGTGATGCTATTTAATTTCAAAGACTAAGTCATAATCCTATTGTGGCTTCCCCCTTGTTTTCTTCTGTTTTGATCATTTCCTCTTAGGGAAACCACCTGCCATGTTGGGAGGACACTCAAGCAGCCCTACGGTATGACCCATCTGATGAGGAACTAAGGCCTCTGGCCAGAAGCCACATGAGTAAGCTTAGAGTTAGATCCCCAGCCCCAGGCTTACATTCTCTTTGAGTGTAGGGTGACTTCAGTCCTGGCCAACATTTTGATTATGCCCTCACAGCAGACCCTGAATCAGAACGACCCACTAAACCACTCTCAAATTTTTGACCACAGAAAGTGTTCAATAAATACTTGTTTTAGGCCACCAAATCTTGAGGTAAATTGTTACTCAGCCATGGGTAACTAGCACAACAATGCACTATGATGGGTAGCTGAGGGTGAGGGATTTTTACCTATGAATATTCTTGGGAAAGAGGTCTTTTATTTACTTCCAAAAGTTTGACTTTATCTTATGACACACAGAGAGCAAGTAAACCAGAAATTTGTAGTGTTAAAAAAAATCTCTAGGTTTTTTTGGAAAGACATGCAGGAAACTCTGCATTTGAAATTGTTTAATTTTCACAAGGCTGTGCCACCTTCACGATATTAAAAAAGCTTGGAATGATTTTCTTTGCCCTTTCTGTGTTTGAGTGATGAATGATATCTCCAAGAGAGTCAGTGCCTCATTGGAGGCAAAAACCTCATGTGAATTTCATGCCTTATCATTGCTTCTCAAATTTGTATTTAACCTAAAGTTGTATTTAATGTATCAAAACCCAAAATCTACCCCATGGGAAAAATATATTTACTTAATTTAATATTAGACTTAAGTCAAGCTTCAGGGAACCTCAAAAATACAATACTTGCAGCAAAACTGATTAGCAGTCCTGCAACAGATTTACTTCCCAGCACAATCAAGCTTATGCGCTTCTTGTTACCATGGTCTGTCTATCTTGTGATCATGCCAAAGTCATATATTTTTTTCAGTGGACTTGATAAATGGTTCAAAATGTTGGAAGACAGAGGTATTTTGGCTTTCAGCAGCTCTTTTATGGGCCTGCCTTTCCAGCTTGAATTAGCTGAAAAATCTTTTTGTTTTAAACTGAGCAAACATTTTATTCATAGAGTACTGATAAGAACTCAAAAGGGATTCTTTACACAAATAAAGATCTTCATTGAAAAGGTAGACTATGAAAACTATAAGATCATTTTAGAAAAGTTTTGTCTAATTAATCTTTATGTCTATGACTGCCAAATATCAGATATATAGGATTCTTCAAAGTGTCTTTCTTCTCTCTCTTTTCCCAGATGAATTGATGTCAAGAACCAAAGTTCATAGACATAGTTGATTCTAGCTGAAAATCTAGAGAGATGACTGTGTGCCTTGATTTTCTAAACCAGTACACCCACACAACTGGAAGTGTTTTAGACATTTGTTTCTATGTTTTGTAGCACTTGCAAAACTTGGTGGCATAAATATCAATATACAGTTTTGTCCTAAGCTTTAAATACCATCACTGGTTTGTAAATTCTTTGTCAGCTGTGAAGAACAAAGAAGAAAGCATAGACAGGCTTTCAATTCAGTTCAGTCGCTTAGTAGTGTCCGACTCTTTGCGACCCCATGAATCGCAGCACACCAGGCCTCCCTGTCCATCACCAACTCCCAAAGTTCACTCAAACTCATGTCCATCGAGTCGGTGATGCCATCCAGCCATCTCATCCTCTGTCGTCCCCTTCTCCTCCTGCCCCCAATCCCTCCCAGCATCAGGGTCTTTTCCAATGAGTCAACTCTTCCCATGAGGTGGCCAAAGTA
>NW_011481773.1:1083-3126 GCF_000754665.1 Bison bison bison | reverse complement strand
GATCCAGCAGATGTTGGCAATTTGATCTCTGGTTCCTCTGCCTTTTCTAAAACCAGCTTGAACATCTGGAAGTTCACAGTTCATGTATTGCTGAAGCCTGGCTTGGAGAATTTTGAGCATTACTTTACTAGCATGTGAGATGAGTACAGTTGTGTGGTAGTTTGAGCATTCTTTGGCATTGCCTTTCTTTGGGATTCCGTGAAGGCAGGGTACTTGTCTCATTCAGCATTATTTTCCTGGCACTCCTCGCATCTTATGGTGAATGATACAAAACATTTGCTAGCCGCACCCTCCCCTCCACCCCCCACCCCGCTTTACTATTCAACAATCTTCATATTACCTTCCTTTTGTCTATATATATATCTGATGGATAGGATATCCAAAGAAGGCTATGAAAGTGAAAGTGAAGTCACTCAGTCATGTCTGAGTCTTTGCGACCCCGTGGACTGTAGCCCACCAGGCTCCTCCGTCCATGGGATTCTCCAGGCAAGAATACTGGAGTGGGTTTCCATCTCCTTCTCCAGGGGATCTTCCTGACCCAGGGATCGAACCCAGGTCTCCTGCATTGCAGGCAGATGCTTTAACTTCTGAGCCACCAGGGAAGCCCAAAAAGAAGGCTATAAAGTTGTTAAAAATTGAGGACAAACAGTTGATTGATTTAGTCTGAATGATTTTCCTTTCCAGTGAAAAACTCTCACTGTGCAGCTGTACAGCTAAGTAATGGAGCTGGCAAATAGTACAGCTTAACCAGGAGGCTTTAAAACTCCTTTAACTATTAAGAAAAGTGACAGAATATATTGAGGAAGGGGAGCAGAGAATCTTAGCTTTAATACATCCCAAACTTGCATCAAGAACCCTACAACAAAGAGAAGGTAAATAATCTGCTGTCTTAAGGGAATAATTAGCTTTAAAAACCATCTAGCAGATGATACTCCCATGTAATAAAATACCTGGTAAGGTCTTTTATAGGATTCCTCTTGTTAGACTATTATTATGAATCCTCAGCAGGAGTGCTTCAACACAAGGTTGCCAAGGATATTGCTAATCATCCCCCTGCAGGTCCTGTTCAGGGCTTTCCAGGTGGCACTAGTGGTAAAGAATCCACGTGCCAATGTGGGAGATGTGAAAGACTCGGGTTCGATCCCTGGGTTGGGAAAATCCCTGAGTTGGACACAACTCAGTGACTGAGCACACACCATGAATCAAAATAGACAGCCAATGGTGATTAGTTTTCTAGGAAATGTTTGCTCAATACGCACCAGGGCAAGACTCCTTCTGAAGGAAAGAGAGCTGAGCCTGTCAGATTTTTGGCTGTTTGGAATGGTTTTGCAAGTCGACAATGGCCAAGATTTTGGCGAAAATGTGGCTTAGCAGGGCCTCAGTATCCTTTGCAAACAGTTTTTCCCTTGGTGTGCAGCCAATCCTCTCTCCCCTATGTCCCACGTATAACCAGCTCAATTTTACAGTTGAGAATAAGGAAGGAACCTGCATACTTCATGCTGGTTTCTAGATAGAGGTTTCTCTTGGAGAATGGCGTTCTTCAGCAAATATCTGTCTTTGCTACAACCTAATGAGACACTTCAGTAATCCAAGGAGTTAATCTCTGTAGGAACAACTTCTCTTGTGACACAGAGCACTTACTAAAGCAGCCTGGCCTGATTTGAGAACAAACAACCTTTCCTTGGCCAGACATCACTTGTGTCCTGTGCCTGTGAATGTTAAAAAGCTAAAGTTCATGGCTGGTAAATCCCCTTAGTTTTCTCTCTGTGTTCTACCTGATTTCTCATCTTAGGTCTGCAAGTCAGGAAAATAAACTGGAAAATTTAACAACTTTTCTTATTCTTCATGAAGTCTCTCTAATTCAGACTTTGCTTTTTACCCACAAGTGACTTTACCTCTTAAACTCAGACATATTGTTCTAAAATTGTTCTAAGCAGTTAGCTGTGGAGAAAATTGACTAAAGTCATTAAGTCAAGTCATATCCTTTGAGGTGTAAGGGTCTTGACTTGCAAAGACTTTGACTCTGCCTCTTTCTTTCTTTAT
>NW_011481773.1:371-954 GCF_000754665.1 Bison bison bison | reverse complement strand
ACCCAGGGATCGAACCTGCATTTTTTAGGTCTCCTGCATCGGCAGGCAGATTCTCTACTACTGGGCCAGATGGGAAGACACCACATAGACTACAATAAGTCCCCTACATATGAATGAGTTACGTTCTGAGAGCATGTTTGTAAGTCCAGTTTGTTCTTAAGTCCAGCAGAGTTAGCTGAGGTACCCAACTAACATAGTGGGCTCTATACTACTGTACTGTAATAAGACAAAGGCTCAGTTCACTGTGGCCATGTTGTGACAGCCCTTGGGGGGTAAAACCAGTGGGGGACCCCAGGAAGAGAAAAAACCTATTGGGTAGAATAACAGTGCAGGTGTGGACAGGCTGGTTATATATGGACCTGAAAGTGGCTGAGAGGTCAGAGTGGCTCCAAAAGAGGGCCATGTGCTATTTGGAAACAGAGAGAGGGGCTTGGACTAGTAAGTAGCAGTGCCTCATGCTGTATCAAACACGGATGGTTTCAGGTACACAGCAAAACAACTCAGCCATACATCTACATGCATCGATTGCTCCAAAGTCCCTTCCCATCTAGGCTACCATGTAACATGAGCAGAATTCTATGTG
>NW_011481773.1:0-271 GCF_000754665.1 Bison bison bison | reverse complement strand
CTTTCTTTATCATGTGCATCTCTTTTTCCTCCTCAGTTTCCCAGTCTGTGAAAGGACAAGTGAGTTTCATTCCATGTCCATAAAGTCTGCTGGACTCCAAAATTTTGCAGAATTTCTTGTTTTGTTGTCAGAAGCCCCTGGGGCTCTGAGTTGGGGTTTGCTTTGCAGAGGTTTGCCCAGTTGCACGACTGCTCTTTACCATGTGAGGGTGCTGAGTGGCTGCAGTTGCCTTTGAATCTCGTCATGCACGACTCTTTTTCGACTCCATGGA
>NW_011481772.1:79648-80159 GCF_000754665.1 Bison bison bison | reverse complement strand
TAGCCCTAGGTCCATCCGCCCCGTTGCCCACCTCGCGCCTCGGGAGCCTTGCCCACCTCGCAGCCCACCCGCTCCCAGAACCGCCCCCGCCACCGAGGGAGGCGCGCCTGGCCCCCCACGGCTGCTGCCTTCTGTGCCGGAGACCTCGGAGGGGACAGCCCCCTGCTCTTCGGGCAGCGGGTGGACTGGACTCGCCCCCAGACCCCGGAAGCCCTTCTCGCTCCGCCCCTCACCGCCCACCCAGTAGGGCCCACGGCCAGGGCCACCGAAAGGGTCCGCGTTGGTGGATGCCTGTCGAGCCCAACTCAGGAGCACAGCCATAGTAGGGGGTGCGGTTGTGAGCCGGGGCGGAGGTGGGGGTGGGTGACGAGCCGCAGGCGCCTGGGGCTCCCCCCGCAGGGTTCGGCCGGGACGCCCCTCCTGAGCTCCCCACCCTCACGCTCGGGTTGCTGAACCTGCCTGACCTGGTGGCCTGGCCGCCACCGCTCTCCATGTTCACCCTTATCTTCAT
>NW_011481772.1:74747-76208 GCF_000754665.1 Bison bison bison | reverse complement strand
CCCCTCCCGCCCCACTCTTCGGCCCCACCCCTCCTCGCCCCCTGGCTGTCCTGAGCCAATCAGCGAGTGCCGGGTAAGGCCGCTGCGATTGGCTCCGAGAGGGTCACGTGCCACAAGCCTGGCTAATCCGAGCCCCCGAAACGAGAAAGCCGGAAGGGCGGCCCGCGGCAGGTCGGGCCCGCTACTTGGGCTCGGCACCCGGGATCGCTCTCTGGGCCAGGGTGACCCGGAGTGAAGAGCGGAACTTCCGTGTCCCACGGACCGCCTGTTGAAGGGCGGGCAGCCGGGTCCAGGCGGGGCGCTGACTCAGGGCCCAGGAATCCGGCGCTGGAGAGACACGCCCGGCCTGGCCCGCACAGCTTGTCCAGGGACCGACGGCAGAGATCTCCACCCTCGCCCCGGGAGCTCATCCCTCCTGCGCACCGGCCCTGCTCCCTAAATTGACCACCCTCCGCCCAGGTGAGGGTGTAAGGCCTGGTGGTCCCACGCTGGATAAGCGGAGATCTGTACTTGTCTGGCTACAGTCCAAAGGGTCGCAAGAGAGTCGGTAAAGCCTGCGGCACCATGGGAGCTGGAGGTGGAGCTGAGGAGGGGGCTTGGGGGTGCCCGAGCCTCCAGTGGCAGTGCTGGCCAGTTGGTGGGTCATCACGCTGTCTCCTGATGCTTGGGGAAGAACCAGAGCCCCAGGCACCTAGAACCTTTGCCGTCATATCACTTGTCCCGGAGGATGAAGCCTGCTGGGATTCTGGAGCCCCCGCTCGGGGCTGATCATCAGCCTCCAGGCCCCACTGGTGCCCAGAGTGACTTTTCTCAGCCCCAGAGGATGAGGCATGGGAGTTGAAGTTGAGTTTGATTTCTGCAAAATAAACACTGTTTCTTGCATGCTTGAGTGAGTGCATTGAGGTTTATGCTGTGGAGAGGGCAAAGGTCTATGCCAGGAAAGAGAAGGGCCTGGTCTGGCTGGGGAAAGGCCTGGAGGCCGGGATGGGACAGGGTGAGACCTTGGCAGCAGCCCCTGGCTGCCGCCCTGCTGCCGTAGGAGACCCAGGGCTGGGGGACATCTGGGCACACTCCTGCCATTCCTTCTCCCTGGCACTCTTCAAAGAGCCCAGTGTTAAGATGGCTTCTTGGAAAGACAAATCCTAATGGGTTGTTGACTGGCCTTTGAGCCCAGCCCAAAGCACTGACCCTTAATCTACTTCAGCCTGCAGCTTCTACTGGCAGCTGAGTGGAACTGCTCCAACAAGAGCTCACCCACAAGGAAGGCCCTGGGCCCTGTGTCCAGGCAGTCAAACCCCTGATCCTCTCAAAGGAATCCTAGACTCTAGGGTCAGTCAGCCAGAAGTCGGCCTCGATCCACACATATCCACCAGGCCCTGACCGTGGGGCCCAAGAAAGGTGGGACATGTCCCATCACACCTCCCGGCCCCTCCCTCAGCCACTCAGGACTGGGGCCATGCC
>NW_011481772.1:70041-72866 GCF_000754665.1 Bison bison bison | reverse complement strand
CTTCCAATGAATATTCAGGACTGATTTCCTTTAGGATGGACTAGCTGGATCTCCTTGCAGTCCAAGGGGATCTCAAGAGTCTTCCCCAGCACCACAGTTCAAAGGCATCAATTCTTCGGCACTCAGCTTTCTTTGTAGTCCAACTCTCACATCCATGGAGAATGAAATGGCAACCCACTCCAGTATTCTTGCCTGGAGAATCCCAGGGACAGAGGAGCCTGTGGGGCTACAGTCCATGGGGTTGCAAAGAGTAGGATGCAACTGAGTGATAACTCACATCCATACATGACTACTGAAAAAACCATAGCCTTGACTAGATGGAACTTTGTTGGCAAAGTAATGTCCTGCTTTTTAATATGCTTTCTAGGTCGGTCATAACTTTTTGTCCAAGGAGCAAGAGTCTTTTAATTTCGTGGCTGCAGTCACCATTTGCAGTGATTTTGGAGCCCCCCCCAAAATAAAGTCTGTCACTGTTTCTATTGTTTCCCCATCTATTTGCCATGAAGTGATGGGACCAGAAGCCATGATCTTAGTTTTTTGAATGTTGAGTTTTAAGCCAAATTTTTCACTCTCCTCTTTGACTTTCATCAATAGGCTCTTTAGTTCTTCTTTGCTTTCTGCCATAAGGGTGGTGTCGCCTGCATATCTGAGGTTATTGATTTTCTCCCAGCAATCTTGATTTCAGCTTGTGCTTCATCCAGCCCAGCATTTCTCATGATATACTCTGCATATAAGTTAAATAAGCCGGGTGACAATATACAGGCTTGACATACTCCTTTCCCAATTTGGAACCAGTCTGTTGTTCAATGTCCAGTTCTAACTGTTGCTTCCTGACCTGCATACAGATTGCTCAAGAGGCAGATAAGGTGGTCTGGTATTCCCATCTCTTGAAAAATTTTCCACAGTTTGTTGTGATCCACACAGCATTAGTCGTTTCAATGAATATTCAGGATTGATTTCCTTTAGGATGCACTGGTTTGATCTCCTTGCTGTCCAAGGGACTCTGCAAGAGTCTTTTCCAGTACCACAGTTCAAAAGCATCCATTCTTTGGTGCTCGGCATTGCAATAAGTTCTGCACTTTGCTTCAGCACCACCTGGTGTCAGTAAACTGGTTTTACTGTGTGCAGGCGAGTGGACCCAAGTTTGGCTCCGTAACAATATCCTGGATAAGATCCTGGAACAGAAAGACATCAAGGAAAACGGCTAAGGAAATCTGAACACAGAATGGACTTTAGTACCAGACAGTGGAAGATGTTTACAAGTGGGGAGCCTAGGGGTGGAGTGTAGGGAACACTGCATTAGCCTCATAATTTTCCTGTAAATCTAAATCTGCTCTAAAAGGTTGCTTTAAAAAGGTATAATCCAATTCAGTTAACACTAATCCCAGCCCTTTACTGAAAGACCCAGGAGAGGGAAGTTCGGGTTCAGCCCAGAGCCAGCTCACATGACCGCTGAGCCTCAGCCACGTGGGCACAAGGGCGGTGCCAGGAGCCTTCCCAGCCGAGTCGCTGCCGCTGTGCAAGGGACCATGTGACCAGGAGGCTCTGGAGCTGTGGCCTTGGGGGTGATGCTGCCCCTGCTCCGCCCCATGGGGTGAACTGGGCTGGGTGGCCTGAGGCCATCCCGGTCAGAGCAGGTTCATCTGATGGCTCTAGCCCATCTGGCTCTTGCTCGGCCCCTGCCAACCTCTCAGGCCACTGAGATGTTCATGGTCCTTGAAAGCCCAACAGTCTTCCTGCCCGATGCAGAAGAGAAAGCAAACCAGCCTCAGAGACAGGGAGAGAGCAGAGCCTCACCTGTGTCTCAGCTGGAAGCCAGTTCCCAACAGACCCGGCCAAAGAGGAGCTAAATGGGGGTGGAGGGGCAGCCATGCCACAAATAAGCAGACACGAACTGTGGCCCTGAGCCTCCCCCGGAAGGAAAATAAGAAACAACAGTGAACAGGAATTCATTCACCATCAAAGGCTGTGGGAAAGCATTTCACACATCTCTTCAGTACAAGTAGAACACAGAACGAGCAGCTGAAATCAGGAAAAGATACAGAAGATTCAAACAGTGCAGTCAGAAACCTTGGCCTCCTGGACATACACCAAACTCTGCACTCAACTGAAACTACAGACAAACACGTGTACTTTTCAAGTTCATGGATATTTATGAACGTTAACTGCTGACTAGGTCACAGAACTGGTCCCAACAAGTCATGGAACTGCCATAGAACAGAACACGTGGGAGAACTCCCTGGCGGCCAGTGGTCAGGGTCAGGGTCAGGGTTAGAGCTTTCACTGTCAGAGGCCCTCAGTCTGGGGCAGCGGGGAGACTAGGGGGGACTAAGATCCCATAACTGCCCAGTGTGACCAAAAAAACCCACCAAAAACCACATGGTCTCGCCTCAGGGCACCTGGTATGATATTGAAAATAGAGAATCAGAAACCTCCATGTTTGGAAAATAAACCTCTAAATTATCCATAGGACAGCTGAGCTCAGTTTAGTCCAGTCACGCAGTCCTATCCAACTCTCTGCGACCCCGTGGACTGCAGCACACCAGGCCTCCCTGTTCATTACCAGCTCCCAGAGCTTGCTCAAACTCATGTCCATCAAGTCAGTGATACTATCCAACCATCTCATCCTCTGTTGTCCCCTTCTCCTCCTGCCTTCAATCTTTCCCAGGATCATGTCTTTTCAAATGAGTCAGCTCATCTGGTGGCCAAGGTATTGGAGTTTCAACTTCAGCATCAGTTCTTCCAATGAATATTCAGGACTGATTTCCTTTAGGATTGACTGGTTTGATCTCCTTGCAGTCCAAGGGACTCTCAAAAGAGTCCTT
>NW_011481772.1:67190-68572 GCF_000754665.1 Bison bison bison | reverse complement strand
GTCTCCTTGGTATCTCTAATTTTCTTGAAGAGATCTCTAGTCTTTTCCATTCTATTGTTTTCCTCTATTTCTCTGCATTGATCACTGAGGAAGGCTTTCTTATCTCTCAGTGCTATTCTTTGGAACTCTGCATTCAAATGGGAATATCTTTCCTTTTCTCCTTTGCCTTTAGCTTCTCTTCTTTTCTCAGCTATTTGTAAGGCCTCCTCAGACAACCTTTTTGCCTTTTTGCATTCCATTTTCTTGGGGATGGTCTTGATCTCTGCCTCCTGTACAATGTCATAAATATCCGTCCATAGTTCTTCACACACTCTATCAGATCTAATCCCTTAAATTTGTCACTTCCACTGCATAAGCCTAAGGGATTTGATTTAGGTCATACCTGAATGGTCTAGTGGTTTTCCCTCCTTTCTTCAATTTAAGTCTGAATTTGGCAATAAGGAGTTCATGATCTGAGCCACAGTCAGCTCCTGGGCTTGTTTTTGCTGACTGTATAGAGCTTCTCCATCTTTGGCTGCAAAGAATATAATTAATCTGATTTGGGTATTGACCATCTGGTGATGTCCATGTGTAGAGCCATCTCTTTTGTTGTTGGAAGAGGGTGTTTGATATGACCAGTGCATTCTCTTGGCAAAACTCTGTTAGCCTTTGCCCTGCTTCATTCTGTACTCCAAGGCCAAATTTGCCTGTTACTCAGGTATCTCTTGACTTCCTACTTTTTCATTCCAGTTCCCTATAATGAATAGCACATCTTTTTGGGATGTTAGCTCTAGAAGGTCTTGTAGGTCTTCATAGAACCATTCAACTTCAGCTTCTTCAGCATTACTGTTCGGGGCATAGACTTGGATTACCGTGATATTGAATGGTTTGCTTTGGAAACGAACAGAGATCTTTCTGTCATTTTTCAGATTGCATCCAAGTACTGCATTTTCGCCTCTTTTGTTGACCATGATGGCTACTCCATTTCTTCTAAGGGATTCTTGCCCACAGTAGTAGATATAATGGTCATCTGAGTTAAATTCACCCATTCCAGTCCATTTTAATTCACTGATTCCTATGATGTTCACGCTTTGCATCTCCTGTTTGAGCACTTCCAATTTACTTTGATTCATGGACCTAACATTCCAGAAAACTAAGATCATGGCATCTGGTCCCATTACTTCATGGCAAATACATGGGGAAACAGTGGAAACAGTGTCAGACTTTATTTTTTTGGGTTCCAAAATCACTGCAGATGGTGACTGCAGTCATGAAATTAAAAGACGCTTACTCCTTGGAAGGAAAGTTATGACCAACCTAGATAGCATATTAAAAAGCAGAGACATTACTTTGCCAACAAGGGTCCGTCTAGTCAAGGCTATGGTTTTTCCAGTAGTCATGTA
>NW_011481772.1:42384-67090 GCF_000754665.1 Bison bison bison | reverse complement strand
ATGTGTTTGAGGGAACTCCAGGAGTTGGTGATGGACAGGGAGGCCTGGCGTGCTGCAATTCATGGGGTTGCAAAGAGTCAGACACAACTGAGCGACTGAACTGAACATTCCAGGTTCCTATGCAATATTGCTCTTTACAGCATTGGACTTTACTTCCATCACTAGTCACATCCACAACTTTGGCTCCATCTCTTCATTCTTTCTGGAGTTATTTCTCCACTGTTCTCCAGTAGCATATTAGGCACCTACCGACCTGGGGAGTTCATCTTGCAGTGTCCTATATTTTTGTCTGGGTTCCATAGGACAGAGAAAACATTAAAAATAGTTGTGGGTTTTTTTGGTATGTATAAATTGGCTAAAAAACTGAAAGAATAGAATATAAATATGTATATGTGACTCACCAATTGGTAGAAGAATAAGTGAAAAAAAAATCATGATTAATCCAACAGGGTTTAGAACTGAGGGGGGAGAGAAGCAAGCAGAAGGTACAAACAGGGGGCAGACCCAAGTCCAACATTCCCAGTTACATCAGCCGTCAGAGCAGCCGGCATGTGGCCCACGAGTCCCAGGACACTCGCTGGTCACTCTGGTCACCTCCCAGCTGCCTGCATGCGCTGCTCTGCAACCCTTTTTCCAGGTGACTCTGCTTCTGTGCACAGCCAGAAATGCGAGAGCTGACATCCCAGCACTGCAGCGGGGCTGGTGGGCCACCCCAGCTCCTTCCACCTGCAACCAGACAGGGAGCTGCTGAGACAAGTGTGTCCCCAGCGTCCCAGGCCCCCCACAGGAGTGACCTTGTCACGCTCCTGTGCCAATGTCCTGCAGTCAAAATCCACCAGCAACTCCCTGCAGTGGAGTTAGTGTATTTCTGGTCACGGGGAAAGAAAACACAGGATGGGAACATGACGTGCCTCTAGGTAAGCAGGGACTTCTAGGATTTGCGAGCAGTGGGAGACTGGGGTGGAAGGTTTGAGGAAGCGGGCTTTGCTCTCGGTTGGATGTTGTCAGGAGTTGGGTGGTCTTTCTGTGATGAGGCTTCTCAACGCATCTCACCTGGAGAGGTGAGGGCTAGAGAGAGTGAACACTGTGCTTGGTAAACACAGCCAGGATGCGGATGCTGGGTCATTGTGGTAGTTTATATTTTGTCTGCAAATTTTGGATGAGGTTACTACGTTCTCTAAGTTTCTGTCTTGATACATCAGGGCGGCTCTGTCTGGCGACATGTCAACGTGTCCTGTGAAACTGCTTGTTTGAAGGGGGACACGTGCACTGGGGGCGAGGCCAGCACCTGGGGGCGGGGCTGGCTCCTGGGGTTTGAGTCATGGTGGGGGTGGGGGCGGGGTGGAGGGCATGGGGGTGGCAGGACGAGAGCAGTCCAATTCCAGGGGGGAGGGTGAAGCTGGCTCCTGTGGCGGGGTCATCGCGGGGGTAGGGGGGCAATTGGACTCCCGCGGCAGGGGAGGGGTGCGGTGTGGAAGGCAGTGGAGGCGTCTCCTGGACTTCAGGGCTGCTTTCCGCTTTTTCACTGGCTGTCTTCCATCCCCCGAATTTCATCTCTACCTGGACCTAGAGGTCCCCACACCTCCAAAAGAGGATTTGGATCCCAGCCTTTGTCTCTGGGGTGCCTTCTGGCAGAACTGTCCGTACCAAAAATGGACTGAGAAAGACCCTCAGGATGGGGTTGGAAGGGAGGGCTTCAGTTCAATACAGTTGAGTTGCTCAGTCGTGTCTGACTCTGCGACCACATGGGCTGCAGCACACCAGGCCTCCCTGTTCATCACCGACTCCCAGAGTTTAACTCAAACTCATGTCCATTGAGTCGATGATGCCACCCAACCATCTCATCCTCTGTCGTCCCCTTCTCCTCCTGCACTCAATCTTTCCCAGCATCAGGGTCTTTTCCAGTGAGTCAGTTCTTCGCATCAAGTGGCCAAAGTATTTGAGCTTCAGCATCAGACCTTCCAATGAATATTCAGGACTAATTTCCTCTGGACTGACAGGTTTGATCTCCTTGCTGTCCAAGGGACTCTTAAGAGTCTTCTCCAGCACCACAGTTCAAAAGCATCAATTCTTTGGGGCTTAGCTTTCTTTATGGTCCAACTCTCACACCCATACATGACTACTGGAAAAGCCATAGTTTTTACTAGACGGACCTTTGTCGGCAAAGTAATGTCTCTACTTTTTAATATGCTGTCTAGGTTTGTCATAGCGTTTCTCCCAAGGAGCAAACACCTTTTAATTTCATGGCTGCAGTCACCATTCGCTGTGATTTTGGAGCCCCCTCAAAACAAAGTCTGTCACTGTTTCCATTGTTTCTCCATCTAATTGCCATTAAGTGATGGGACTGGATGCCATGATCTTAGCTTTTTGAATGTTGAGTTTTACGCCAGCTTTTTCACTCTTTCATTTTCATCAAGAGGTTCTTTAGTTCCTCTTTGCTTTCTGCCATAAAGGTGGTGTCATCCACATATTTGAGGTTGCTGACATTTCTCCTGGGAATGTTGATTCCAGCTTGTGCTTCATCCAGCCTGGCATTTCGCATGATGTACTCTGCATATAAGTTAAATGAGCAGGGTGACAAGATACAGCCTTGACGTACTCCTTTCCCAATTTTGAACCAGTCTGTTGTTCCATGTCCAGTTCTAACTGTTGCTTCCTGACCTGCATACAGATTTCTCAAGAGGCAGGTAAAGTGGTCTGATATTCCCATCTTTTGAAGAATTTTCCATAGTTTGTTGTGATCCACACAGTCAAAGGCTTTGCCATAGTCAATGAAGCAGATATTCTTCTGGAATTCTCTTGCTTTTTCTATGATCCAATGGATGTTGGCAATTTGATCTCTGGTTTCCTCTGGCTTTTCTAAATCCAGCTTGAACATCTTAAAGTTCTTGGTTCACATACTGTTGAAGCCTGGCTTGGAGAATTGTGAGCATTACTTTGCTAGTGTGTGAGATGACTGCAATTGTGTGGTACTTTGAACATTCTTTGGCATTGTCTTTGGGACTGGAATGAAAACAGACGGCTTACTCCTTTCTTAAAGTGAAAATATGACCCAGCAATCCTGCTTTGTAGAGAAATCTTACATCCACGTGGAAATCTGTATGTGAAGTTCACAATCATCAAACGCTGCAAATGCAAACGCCTTTCACCAGGTGAACTGGCAGACACACTGCGGCTCATCCACGTCACAGGAAGCATAAACCATGTGGCCGCCTGGCAGCACGTGGAGGCAAGGAAACCGGTCTCTGAAGTGAGGTACACAATTCTACTTACACGGCATTTCTGAGAAGGCAAAGTTATAATGCTGGAGGTCAGTGGCTGCCAGGAGTTCCAGGGGGTGGTGAAAAAAGGGTTGGCACCAGGTCGTCTTTGGGGTGATGGAGCCACTCTGTGTCCTGACTGTAGTGGTGGCTGCATGAATCCATATGTGTTAAAAATTCAAAAGCAGAACAGGAAGGTTACTGAAAAATTTTAACTTAAAAAATAAAATGGGAATCACATATTCCAGCCTAAAATGTCCAGTAAGCTTTAAAAGAAGGAAATTTCTTGACTTAAAAACTGGTATTTATCAACCCCCCACAACAATTGTGCTTAAAATGGCGATGTTAAGAATATCCCCACTAAAGTCGGGTTGCACAGCAGGTCTCTGCCCATTGATGTTCTTCTGGGTGAGGAGCAGTGGGACCGTGTGGTTCTGAGGCTGTCGCCGGGGTGGGCTCGAGGACATCTACCAGTCACAGTCAGAACTGGCAGACTGAGCACAAACACCTGTTTTCTCTACCCCACAATATCAGGTGCTCCCACCTCCCAGAGAAAATACATGAAATAAACCAAACGAGGAATGTGTGTGAACTGCATGAAGAAAACGTGGAAAAGCTTCTGTGAGACCCTGAAGGAAGTCTAAGCACATGATCGCGGCACGTTGTGGGCGAAAAGCCAACACGGACCCAACAGGAGGAGGTGCTTTCCACGCCGGATAACAAACAGAACACACACCCTGAGATTCTGGCAGGCCCCAGGGGGCCCCCACCCATGAGGATCGCGAAGCAAGTCCCTGAAATGAAATGAACCCTTGCAGGGGCCAACCGGGGTGCTGGGGGAGCAGGTGGACCAGACCAGCCACAGCTCCATGGGGAGCATTCAGCCCCTCTTGGCTGCAATCTTGGGAAGGGGCAGGCTCTGCGCCCCTCCAGCTGCCTGGGTGTGGGGTCAGAGACAGACATGGGGCAGGAGGAGGTGAACTTGTAACACCTGCAGAGCCTCAGGACCACATAGGAACAGGAAGAGAAAGAAGTGTGGGTCCCTGGGACCCCTGACTCTCAGGAGCCCTGGCTGTCCCGGGACCACACCTCTCACCTCTCTGCAGAGCCCCAGGGTCCCAGGACCACACCCTCCTTCCAGAGCCCTGGGGTTCCAGGATGCCCCTGCCCAAGCCTAGGGGTCCTACGACAGCAGACTATGAGCCGCAGAATCACCACAGGTGCTTCCGAGAAGCTGGAATAACAGCTTCTTTGTGCTGCCCAGGATGTTAGTAGAGAAACCATTTCCCACCAACAATATATTCTTATTTGGTGCATTTTCAGACTTAGTCTATTTGTTATAAAGGCCAGATCTCTCTATGCTTCAAAAGATTTTTGACTAAAAATGTTCCTAAAGAAGTAACTTTGTATCGTAGTACCCGAAACACACACACACACACACACACACACACACTCACACACCCCCCCCACAGGATTCAATGTAATGGTCAAATGATTAATATTTTCACATCCCAATAAAATCCAGAGACAATGAGGCTGTAGTGAGAGTCCTACGGACACATCAGCCTGTTGGTGGTGGAGACAGGCAGGCCTCAAGGCTGGGGAAGCGTCCCTCGGGCCCCCTGCCACAACACAAAGCCCCGGCTGTGCGTCTGCCTGGATGGAGGTGGTGGCGCGTCCTGTTACGAGACCGCAGCGTCCTGTTACGAGAGCGCAGCCGTGCTCCGGGAACTGACGGAGCAGGAGGGCCCGCCCCCAGGCCTAGCCTCAGCTGCCCCACCAGCGGTTTATCCTTAGGAACCAAGAGTCAGAGGAGACAACCTGGACGGGCAGCAGGAGGGGCGGAAGGCTCCTGGTGCGCGATGCACTCCTTTCCCAGCCAGCGCTCCGCCTAGCTCAGGCGCGTGGCCGTGGTGGGTACGGCGCTGGCGGTGAAATCGGGACTTGCCCGCTTCTCGCTGGAGAAGTGAACCTCCTGCCAGAGCTCCAGGCGGAGCCGATCATCCGTCCCTCCCTCGAAGCGCGTCCTCCTGGCTCAGGGGCCTGGCCTGTCGCCTTCTGGCTTTTTCCCGGACTCGCCTTCCCCAGGCACCTGCCTGGCGGCTTGCTGTCCTCGTGGAGCCCAACAAGCGGGACCTAATCGTGCGCCCAGCACGTCGGTGAGCGTTTACATGTGGCTTTGGCATCTTGACACTCATGAGATGGGGTAAATGACTTACCAAAAGTAAGTAGAATAGGTACAATTAATCTCTTAAGGCTAAATTTATCTTTAAAGTTTACTGAGCTGCATGTACTAACTCATATACACGGAAGCTAGAAACAGTGGCACAGATGAGCCCAGCTGCACAGCAGGGACGGAGATGCAGACGGAGAACAGCGGTGTGGGGGGGGGAGGGGGACAGACTGGGAGCCTGACAGACATGCACTGTGCTGTGTACAACAGCTGGAGCGGGAGCCGCTGTGTAACGCAGGGAGCTCAGCCCCGTGCTCCCGGATGATCTGGGGGGCGGGGGCGGGGAAGGGCCAAGGCAGAGGGGGTACATGTACAGTTACGCTGATTCCCCGTGGTGCAGCGGAAACTAACAACATTGTGAAGCAATTACCTCCAGTATAAGTTTACTGATCTGAAACTCAAGGACTGTAGTTTTGGTCAACACATTCTCCTTTTTTTCAATTCTAGCTTTCTCAGATTTTCAAGGTTGCTGTAAATTACTTAACCTTTGGAAATTAAGTTTGGGGCATAGTACTTTTCCCCTTGAACTGTCTGCAATGGCTGATTTCACGTGTCAACCTGACGGGGCCCCAGTGCCCGAGTTAAGATTATTCTGGTGTGTGTGTGAGGGTGTCTTAGGTGAGACGAGCCTTAGAAAGGGCAGTCTGCTTCCTCCCGTGGGGATGGGCATCACTCAGCCCCCTTGAGGGCCTCCTCACAAGAAACGTGTGTGCACATGTGTCCTGTAGGGCCTGTGCTCTGGGGAAGCCCAGCTAACACGAGAAGAGGGTGCCAATCTGCTGGCTGTCTGCCGGTAACAGGAATCAGAGGTTTTCTTTAACACGGCTCCCCTGGCACACACAGCTCCAAACCAAAGACAGTTCCCTCTCCAGGCAAACAGACAAGCGTGGGCTCCCAGAGTCCCCATTAAACCTCTGGCGCCAAACACCAGCCCAGCCCAATGAAGCCAGCAACCAAGGTCACAGCCACGAATGCCGCGTGGGGCACAGGGTCCAGGCCGGGAGGGTGGGCCTGGTGCGGTGCGTGTGCGTCCTCACCGATACACAGGGCACTGGATCACCCTAACAGGGCACCTATCTTACAAACATCTTAGGTAACAAACATCCAGCTTCAGAGAACTAGGTAGGTTTTCCTTTTGCTTTTATTACAAGCATATAATATCAATTGGCAAAACACTGAATACAAGCTTCACTATCATAAAATCAAAACATTTAAGCAATATTCCAAAAAAGATTTTTAGATTAAAATCTAGCCACCAATAGTACAAAAAAATTACACACCAACACAAAGCATAAAAAATGTAAACTTCCAAACTAAACAGTCAGAAACGTGTGTGTGCAGCGTCACCTCCAAACCCCCCACAGCCCCCAAGCTCCACGTGGGACGCCAGGGTCGGCAGGGCTCTCGCCCCCGAACACTACATCTTTCAGGAAAATCGGTTTTCTTGCACCTGACGAAGCTGTTGGAATAGACATTTACACGAATGCTACACACGTGCTCAGGGACACGCAAAATTTCAGGCCCTCAGACGCGCCCCAGACGTGGAGACTCGTGAGCTGACGAGATGGGCAGCTCCCCAGCAGGGGCAGAATCTCGGCGATAACTTCGGTGTCGTCCGAATCGTTTCTTAACAACTTATCCCAACCTACTTAGTTTAAACACCAAGGCAAGAAACACATTGGTATATCACGTGAAGGTCACACGTGATGTGCTGGAGTGTAAATGATTTCCTGAGGAAATAGAGAAACTGAGCTTTTTGTGATTTATCTGCACTCAATGTATTTTCAGTGTCTGAGAGCACATCAAATATTCGCGTACAAAGAAGAAATCAGTTGGCTCGTTCCTGGAATATTCAATCCAATGACACATTTCAAAAATCACTGTAAAATACAGCCTGTGGGCTTTGAGAAAAAAAACAAATGAATTTCTAAAGACTTCTAATATCACGAGGGGGCGTGGAGGCCGCACGCCCTGCAGGGCTCCGGAGCCCGGGAAGTAGCACCGTCTCAGCTGTGGTCAGCAGGGGGCGTGTCCTGGGCCGCCAGCACGCGGGCCCAAGGCACGAGGCCGGTCTCGGCCACGTGGTCCCTTACTCTCACCGATGGCCGACACCCCCACGCAGGCCCCCACACACTCGCGACAACAGCATTCTCGTGAGGACCACGACGGACAGGAAGAATCCGAGCTGAGCGTACACGTTCGGAGGGCCCCCCTGCACCTCCTTCAAGTCAGCAGACAGATGCTGCAGACCACTCAACGTAACTCTAGCGAACGCGCTGGAGCCTGCTGCACAGACGCACAAACCGCGCTTCGTCCACGAGACAAAACACACAAATCAAAGCTACTCAAAGAAAAAAGAAGAAGCTTGCAAAACACCTCACAATTTCATTTTATATGCCTGTAAATAAAGCTGGACCACTGAAAACAAACAATTGGATGGGAAAATATGATAAAGGGCTTAAAATAGAATAAATAATTTTATAAAGTTAGGTTTTCTTCTTTTCACCCCCCAAATCTTAAACTCAATATTATATATTCTCTCTGAATCTTCTGTTTTTGTGACGCCTGTGTCTAGTGAGGCCCTGCACGGTGACAGGCTCGCTGCTGCTGCTGCTGACAGCGTTTGTTTTACCAGCATCATCAGTTGTGGAAACTGCTTCACAGTAACTCCATCTGTTTAAGGAAGAAAAAAGTGACAGGATCCAATCACTAACTGATCCCGGCTTTCATGCTGGAAAAGATGAGAGTCTCCCGTTGATGTTAAGCAGACGCGCGAGGACAGGGCAGGCTTCCCTCTGCTGAAAGGGCCCCAGCGCCGGCCCTTAAGGCTGCGACGGACAGAGGTGGCAGGACCGGGCTCTCCTGCAGTGAAGACAGTCTGCACGGGGACATCTTAGAAAAATAGGTACTTCTGCTGCTGAGGTTTCATCAGGGCCACACGTTACACACGCAGGACCGGGGGTGCTCGGGGCCCAGGGGGACGGTGGCACCGGCTCACCTGCCTCCACCTCTCTGTGTATTAAGTACATCAACTTAGCACCATAGCAAATTCAAGTGATCGCAAAGACAGAACGAGGTTACAGGCACGCGCTATGAGACCACACAGTCAGGCTCCTGTTAGTCTGACCCTGAATTAATGGTATTTGAATTTTGACGCTCACACTGTTTAATCTTTCCTTACCTTGACCACACAGAATACCTAAATTCTAGTCTTATACTTCAACTGCATTGAGAGCACATGGTTTTATAGAACGTTTCAGCAGAAATGTGTATCTGAGGTAGACAGGTAATATTTACTCATACACATCTACTCATTAAACCCTTGTAATAGGAACTCTTAAAAAACGATTTGGATGAAAAATGAGCTTAGGTGACTAATAATTCAAACAGTCTGGGAGTAATGGGCTTAAATAAAGAGGCGAACTGTGACCGACTCCCAGGGAAAACTTGGCTTTATTTTCTGAAAGGCCTCAGATTAAAACCCCTTAGACTGAGCTCCTCTGTTGTACGCATCACTAAGGAGCTGCTTCTGACGTTTATGCACATGAAACTCGGAGTAAGAGAAAACAAACAAACTTGAGAGTCAATGAGCCTGACCACCACTGCCAAAGCAAGTTCAGGAGGAATCCTAGTCACCAAGGTGAAGCTCTTCACGGAAAACCCAGCTCTCAGGAGACCATCAAGCCTTCCTACCGAACGAGGCGGCCCCAGGACCCCAGGGTGCCAAGGTGACGGCAGGGAAGAGCCCGAAGCTCAGGCAAAAGCCGCCGGACGCGCACGGGGACAGACACGCAGCCGGGACACGCTCGCACCCAGGAAGGGCCCTCGCCTCACTCCTGCCTCCACACATTCCAAACTACAATCTTGAAAGAACAAAGATGGATGTGCTGGCAAAGAGTTTATTCTCGAGTTCCACAAAAATACGAACATTTGGGAGGAGAAAGGTTAACAGAGGGTGTGCTGCCTTTGCCGGGTTTTAGGTCCTAAGTAACTGAGGACAGCAGCTTCTGACGCACAGGACCCCGCCAGCCCCACCTTCTGCTCCGGGAGAGGGGGGTGGGCAGGGCGGACGTGCCCGCCGCCGAGGGTGGACCGGGCGGGCCCTGGGGTCTGCACGCCTGGGGCTTCAGTGGTGGCATACCCCCGGGTGCCAGCCCCACCCCCACAACCACCATCAATTCCTTCTGCAAAACGAAAAAGGAAAAGAATCAGCGTGAAGGTAACGGCGGCACTGAGCAACTGTGCCCTGTTTAATAAAAGCAAGTTTTGGGAAGAACTGTTCTGAAAACCAGCGTTGACTGGTCCCGTCCACTCTGCTGAGCAGCGGCACTGGCGAGGCTGCAGCACCCTGCCCTGGGCTCTGGGTCCCCCGGGGGTCAGAGCCCCCCCTGGCTTCACATTCCCTAACGCGGAAAATGAAATACCATGGTTAACTCACGATACTCATGGAAACCTCTTTTGGTTGCTTTTAAATTAAATTTTTATATATCTTCTAAGTCTTCAGGAAGCTAAAGGCAACATAAATATCGTCATTCACTGGGAAAAGACATTTTTTCAATAACTTAGCAAGGATTCAATAAACGTACAAGTATTTGGGGGCTATCGTGAAACCTAATCCATAAACTGAACGGAAGTGACTGAGATTTTCAAGGCCTGGAAAGCAAGCAAAGGTCGCGTGTTGGAATGAAGGCCGCCGCCTCGCTGTCCTCACGCTGGGCCCCGCGCGCCACGTCTGTAACCCTGTGCCGAGCGTCTCGTCGCGTGCCAATTCTCTCTCATACAAAAGTGATAAATACTCTGTTCGAGGTCCGGTCCACACGATGCCCAGGGCAGCACCCCTGTGCTGTGGCCCTGCCTGGCGCATGCCCTTGGGCGCCTGGGCGCCGAGTCTCCGCTGTGCTCACAGCAGGTCCATCTTGGGTCTGTAGTGCAACAGGAGCGGCGCCTTCTGCAAGACAAGGAGGGAGGGGCCGGGACCCCGCGGGGGTCAGCTGCGGAGAGAGCCCCCGCCTGCCCCGGCCCTGGCCAGCGGCGGCCGGCCTGTGTCTCTCCTGCTCTCAGGCAGACCCTGGGGGTCACGCCCGTCTGTTTCCTGCTCCAGAGAGGCAGCGTGGCTGGAAGGGTGCCTTCTGGTTGCAGTGGCCCCTCCCTCCCCAGGACGTCAGTCACCCTGACCAGGAGAGATGAGACAAGTGGGGGCCTGGGGACTGCACTACCCATGGCGACTCTGGGGCTGATGACTCCAGAGCACCCACACTGCTGACAGTCCCACGGTGGGCTGTTACTCCTAAGCTCTGGAATAAACCACACACAATCACAGCAAAGTCTCACCTTGAATCTCCACCTCGTGACAACGACGAATTTGAGTGTATGGTCCTTGCCAAGGATCTCCTCGTTGCATAAAATGTCCAGCTGCCGGAAGAACAAGACCTTAGTCAGTGGGGCCAAGGGCTCAGTGCTCAGGATGTGGGGGCCTCTGGTCCAGGCAGTCACGCCCGTCAGCGAAGAGCCACCTGCTTTCCTTCTGGGGCAGCACCGACGGGAAGCAGGGCTTGGAAGGCCGCCCCCCGCCCCGCCCGAGGGTGGGGAGCACGCAGGGGCCTCTGCCCACACACGGCAAGGCAGCAGCCCTGTTGTGGGACGGCAGCCTCCAGGCTCCTCTCCCCAAAAAGCACCTTGTGCCCCAGCTTCAGTCCGTCTTGGCCAGGTTTGTCCCTCTCACCTCAGTGGAAAAAGGTTATGGGCTCCACAGACAATTCTTCCCTTTTTTTTCATAAAGACTTTTCAGAGCAGTTTTAGGTTCACAGGAAAATTTAGCAGAAGGTCCAGAGCCCTCATCTTTCTCCTGGCCCCACCCCACAGCCTCTCCCCCAAGCAGCATCCCTGATGTGAACACGTCACACCTGATGAACCTCAGTCAGCACCTCCTCGCCTCCCATAGCCACGGCCTCCACGAGGCTCTGGACCGGTGCTGTGCCTCCTGGGGGCCTGGACAGGCACACAGAGACGAGTGTCCTCCAGGACAGCGTCACTCAGAGCAGGCTCACGGCCCTAGGACTCCTCGGGGGGCCTGTCGTTCTCGCCCTCCGCCCCTGGCAACTGCTGCTCCTTGCGCCGTCTGCACGGGTTTCTCCAGACGTCACAGGCGTGGATCGCAGCGTGCGGGCCTTCTGGATCGGCTTCTTCCACCGTCGTATGCACTGAAGGTTCCTCCACGTCTCTCACACCCTGTCAGCTCTTTTCTCTTGGCTGAGTGATGTTCCACTGTCTGGATGGACCACAGTTTACTTGTCCATTCACGTTCTGAAGGAGGCCTTGGCTTCCAAGTTTTGGCGACTACGACTAAGCCGCTATAAACACCTGTGCGTAAGCTTCCTTGTGGACCAAGTTCTCGCTCCTTTGGGTAAGTACCAAGGGGCTTGACTGCTGAGCTGTTTCCCTAAACGGCTGCACCATTTTGCACTTCCACTGGCAGTGAAGTTTCTGTTGCTCCACGTCCTTGCCAGCATATGGTGGTGTCGGGGTCCTGGATTTTGGACATTCTGTAGGTCTGGAGTGGGATCTCATTGTTTTAATTTGCATTTCCCTGATGACAAATGATGTTACCCAGATGGTCTTTTTATTATTATTATTTTTGGCAGTGCCATGCAGCTCGCAGGATTGTAGTTCCCTGACCAGGGTACTGAACCCAGGCCACTGCAGTGAAAACACCGAGTCTTAAGCACTGGGCCACCAGGAATTCCCAGATGGTCTTTTAAACTTCTCTCTCAAGGCAGGGGAGGAAGTGTCCCGACGTGTGCTTCCTGTGTCTGCCATGGAAACAGCACAACTGCGTCAGGACAGAGCGCGCCAGGAGTGCAGTCCTCAGAGTTCTGTCTGGGAGCCCGCAGGCTCAGGCCCTCTGGAGGCGCCAGGACTCCCCGGCACAGGGCAGCGTCCTCCCAACCCTGCTTCCGTCCTTAGGCGGCCCCAAACCCCCTCTACTCTCTTCTGTGTGAGCATCAGTAGTTCACTTATTTATCGTTGACATAACTGGGGTCAGGTGCACGTGAGATTTACCAGCTTAGCCATTTTCAAGTGCAGCTCAGTGGTGTTAACTGCTTCCATGATGTGCAGCTGCCGCCACGCCCATCCACGGACTCTGCGTGTGTAAACCTGTGACTGCCCGCTTAATCAATAACCACCCGCCCCCTCCCCAGCGCCGGCCACTCCTATTCTGCTTTCTGTCTGTGATTCCGATGCCTCTGGGGACCTAGGATCAGTGGAATCGGACAGTATTTGGCCTTTTGTGTTTGGCTTACTTCATTTAGCATAGTCTCCTCAAGATTCATCTATGTTGCAGCAGGTGTTAGAATTTCCTTCCTGTTTAAAGCAGAATATCCCACTGTATGGATGGACCACATTTTGCTTATCCATCACCCACTGATGGACACTTGATTGCTTCCAGCTTCTGCCCACTGTCAGCAACGCTGCTGTAAGCGTGGGGGTACAGATGCTTCCTCCGGGTCCTCTGGGTGTTCCCCAGAAGGCGCTGCTGGAGCTCATGGTGGTTCTGTTTAGCTTTTGAGGCATCTTCATAGTGTTTTCCACAGTGGCTGCACCATTTATGCCCCATCAACAGTGCACAGTGTTCCAAGTTCTCCCCAGGCTCCCAGCACTTGGCTCTTACGTTCTGCAGGAGCCATCCTCTGGATCTGAGGTCTCGCCACAGTTCTGGCTGCGTTTCTCCGGGGATCAGTGGTGTCAGGCGCATTCTCTTGTGCTTATTGGCACTTGTACGTCTCTGGAGAAATGTCTACTCAAGTCCGGTGCTCATTTTGTAACTGAGTTTTTTTGTGCTCAATTTTAGAAACGGTCTATCTATTCTGGATAGACTTGTCAGAAAATGATTCACAAACATCTCCTTCCACTCCATACAATTTCTTTTTCTTTCAAGTCAACAAAGTCCAAATTGTCTAATTTTCCTTTTGCTGCCTGTTCCTTGGGTATGCTACCCAGGCGATCATTGCCAAATCCAACGCCAAGGTTTAGTCCTGTGTTTTAAGAGTTTTTATTGTTTCAGGTTCTACATTTACGCCCCTGGCATACTTTGAGTTGATCTTTGTATGCTGTGTTAGGTAAGGGTCAAATTTCTTTCTTTTGTACATGGATATCCAGTTTTCTCAGCACCATCTGTTGAAAGGCTGTCCTTTCCTCACTAGAGGGCCTTAGGACCCTGTCAGTTGACCACGTGTGAGGATTTACTCTATTCCCTGTCTGTCTCGGCGCCAGCACCACACTTTGGGTTAGCGTCTCTCTAGTACACTGGGAAGCTTTGAGTCCTCTAGTTTTGTTCTTCTTTTTCAAGGTTGTTTGGCTACTTGGGTTCTTTGAGAGTCCATAAAAAAATCAGGATGCATTTTTTTTTATTTCTGCAAGAAATAACTTTGGGGTTTTGATAGGAATTCTAGTGAATCTGTAGTTCATTTGGGTGACTGAACATTTAAACAATGTTCAGTCTTCTAGTCCCTGAATGTGGCACACGTTTCCACGTGCTTCTGTCTTTCATTTCTTCAGCATTTTCTGTAATTTTCACTGTACGAGTCTTTCACTTCCTTTGCTAACTTAATTCCTAAGTATTTCATTTTTAAAAATTATTTTTATTGGGCTACAGTTGCTTTATAATGGTGTGTTAGTTTCTGCTGCTGCTGCTGCTGAGTTGCTTCAGTCGTGTCCGACTCTGTGCGCCCCCATAGACGGCAGCCCACCAGGCTCCCCCGTCCCTGGGATTCTCCAGGCAAGAACACTGGAGTGGGTTGCCATTTCCTTCTCCAACGCGTGAAAGTGAAAAGTGAAAGTGAAGTCTCTCAGTCACGTCCGACCCTCAGCGACCCCATGGACTGCAGCCTTCAGGCTCCTCCGTCCATGGGATTTTCCAGGCAAGAGCACTGGAGTGGGGTGCCATTGCCTTCTCCAGTGTTAGTTTCTACTGTACAGCAAAGTGAATAAGCTATACATACACATATATGCTCTCTTTTTTGGATCCTTCCCGTTTACGTCACCACAGAGCAGTGAGCCGAGCTCTCTGAGCTGCACATTCTCATTAATCGCTTATTTTATGTACAGCATCCACAGTGCATGTGTCAACCTCAATCCCCCAATTTACTCCATCCCCAGCTTTCCTCCCTTGATGTCCATGTTTGTTCTCTATGCTTGTGTCTCTATTTCTGCTTTGCACACAGCATCATCTAAACCATTTTTCTACATTCCACACATGTGTTAATATATTTGTTTTCTGATACTTCACTTTGTATGACAGTCTTTGAGTCTATCCATGTGTCTACAAATGACTTAATTTTATTACTTTTTACAGCTGAGTATATTATTCTTTTTGGGGGTATTATAAATGTATTCCATTTTATAATCTGCTCTTCAGCTGCTCTTCGCTCATGTACAAAAACGCATCTGATTCCTCTGCTCACTTTGCATTTTGCTACCTTGCAGTTAGTTCTGACAGGGTCTTTCTGTGGAATTTTTAGAACTTTCTACATATTCTTCCTCACTCTTCAGTTCAGTCGCTCAGTTGTGTGACTCTTTGCAACCCCATGGACTGTAGCACGCCAGGCTTCCCTGTCCATCAACCAACTCCTGGAATTTACTCAAACTCATGTCCATCACGTCAGTGATGCCATCCAAGCATCTCATCCTCTGTCGTCCCCTTCTCTTCCTGCCTTCAATCCCTCCCAGCATCAGAGTCTTTTCCAATGAGTCAGCTCTTTGCATCAGGTGGCCAAAGTATTGGAGTTTCAGCTTCAGCATCAGTCCTTCCAATGAATATTCAGGACTGATTTCCTTTAGGATGGACTGGTTGGATCTCCTTGCAGTCCAAGGGACTCTCAAGAGTCTTCCTCAGCACCACAGTTCAAAGGCATCAATTCTTTGGCACTCAGCTTTCTTTACAGTCCATCTCTCACATCCATACATGACTCCTGGAAAAACCACAGCTTTGACTAGATTGACCTTTTTTGGCAAAGTAATGTCTCTGCTTTTTAATATGCTGTCTAGGTTGGTCATAGCTTTTCTTCCAAAGAGCAAGCGTCTTTTAATTTCATGACTGCAGTCACCATCTTCAGTGATTTTGGAGCCCAAGAAAATAAAGTCTCTCACTGTGTCCACTTTTTCCCCGTTTATTTGCCATGAGGTGATGGGACCAGATGCCATAATCTTAGTTTTCTGAATGTTGAGTTTTAAGCCAGCTTTTTCACTCTCCCTTTCACTTTCGTCAAAAGGCTCTTTAGTTCTTCACTTTCTGCCATAAGGGTGGTGTCAGCTGCGCATCTGAGGTTATTGACGTGTCTCCTGGCAATCCTGATTCCAGCTTGTGTTTCATCCAGCCCAGTGTTTCTCATGATATACTCTGCATATAAGTTAAATAAGCCGGGTGACAATATACAGCCTTGATGTACTTCTTTCCCAGTGTGGAACCATTCCTTTGTTCCATGCCCGGTTCTAATTGTTGCTTCTTGACCTGCATGCAGATTTCTCAGGAGGCAGGTAAGGTGGTCTGGTATTCCCATCTCTTGAAGAATTTTCCACATTTTGTTGCGATCCACAAAGTCAAAGGCTTTGGCGTAGTCAACAAAGCAGATTTTTTTTCTGAAATTCTCTTGCTTTTTTGATGATCCAAGGGATGTTGGCAATTTGAACTCTTGTCTGGTTCCTCTGCCTTTTCTAAATCCAGCTTGAACACCTGGAAGTTCATGGATCATGTACTGTTGAAGCCTGGCTTGGAGAATTTTGAGCATTACTTTGCTAGCCTGTGAGATGAGTACAATGGTGCGGTAGTTTGAACTTTCTTTGGCATTGCCTTTCTTTGGGATTGGAATGAAAACTGACCTTTTCCAGTCCTGTGGCCACTGCTGAGTTTTCCAAAATTTCTGGCGTATTGAGTGCAGTGTTCACACAAGTCTTTTAGGATTTGAAATACCTCAACTGGAATTCCATGACCTCCACTAGCTTTGTTCGTAGTGGTGCTTCCTAAGGCCCACTGGACTTTGCATTCCAGGATGTCTGGCTCTAGGTGAGTGATCACACCATCGTGGTTATCTGGGTCATGAAGATCTTTTTCGTATAGTTCTTCTGTGTAGTCTTGCCACCTCTGCTTAATAACTTTTGCTTCTGTTCGGTCCATACCATTTCTGTCCTTTATTGTGCCCATCTTTACATGAAATGTTCCCTTGGTATCTCTAATTTTCTTGAAGAGATCTCTAGTCTTTCCCAGTCTATTGTTTTCCTCTATTTCTCTGCATTGATCACTGAGAAAGGCTTTCTTATCTCTCCTTGCTATTCTTTGAACTCTGCATTCAGATGGGTGTATCTTTCATTTTCTCCTTTGCCTTTAGCCTCTCTTCTTTTCTCAGCTATTTGTAAGGCCTCCTCAGACAGCCATTTTTCCTTTTTGCATTCTTTTTTCTTGGGGATGGTCTTGATCACTGCCTCCTGTACAATGTCACAAACCTCCATCCATAGTTCTTCAGGCACTCTATCAAATCTAATCCCTTGAAACCCACTTAGGTACGGTGTGTAAATCCTTTTAATATGTTGAATTCTGTTCATTACTATTTTGTTGAGGATTTTTTGCATCAATGTTAACAAGGGATATTGTGCAGTTTTCTTGTAGTGTCTTTATCTGGCTTTCTCAGGGTTATGCTGATCTCATGAAATGAGTTAGGAAGTGGTCCTCCTCTTCAACCTTTTAGAAAAGTTTGAGAAGGATTGATACTAGTTTTTTAAATGCTTGGTAGGGTTCAGGGAAGCCATGAGGTCCAGGACTTTTTTTATTGCAGGATTTTCTGATTGGTGATTCAGTCTCCTCACCAGTCACAGGTCTACTCAAATTTCCTATTTCTTTGTGACTGTCAGGTTAGGCTTTGTTTTTCTAGGCATCTGTCCATCTCATCTAGGTCATCCGATCTGCTGGCATACAACTGCTCAGAGTGCTCTCTGAAAATCTGTATCTGAAGAATCGGAAGTGATGTTCCTGCTTTCATCTCAGATGATGTGACTCAAGTCCTCTTTCTTAGTCCCTGTAGCTCAGAGTCTGTCAATACTGTTGATCTTTTTGAAAAACCGCTGATCTTCTCTATCGTTTTTCTATTGTCAATTTTATTTCTGCTCTAATCCTTATTATTCTTTTCTTTCTGCTAGCTTTGGGTTGAGCGTAAGTCTTCTTCTAGGTCCTTAAGTTGTAAACTGAGGCTGTTGATTTGAGATCTCCCTCGTTTTACTGTGTTTACGGCTATAAGCCTCCCCTTGGTGCTGCTTTCACGGCATCATTAGTTTGGATATGTTGGAGTTTTGTTTTTATTTGTCTCTAAGTATTTTTTAATCACTCTTTGATTTCTCATTTGATCCACTGGTGGTTTGATTTCCACAATTTTGTGAATTTTCCAGTTTTCCTTTGGTTATTGATTTCTAACCTCATGCAGCTGTGGTATGAGAAGATACTTTGCATAACATCCTTTAAAATCTACTGAGACAATTTGTGTCTGCTCTTCTAAAGACACCAGTGGCTGGATTTACAGCCTGCCTGGATAATCCAGGAGGTCTCTTCACTCCAACATTCTTTGCATGTCTACAAAGACCTTTTTTCAAATAAAGATGTATTCAGATGTTCTCAGGATTACAAAGTGATCGTATTTTTTTTGCGGGGTCACCACTGAACCTACTACACGTCTGCCTTCTGACCCCATAAAACCCACATCCACCCCGAATGCGTTTTTTTTAGCTCAAAGAGACTCAAGCCACTCTAGCATCAACTCCAGATCCCCAAATCTCATCTTCACATCATCAGTTCAAAGTCTCAGAGCTTATTTTCTAAATCATAGGAATCAGCTATGGGTGAGACTCTGAGTATGATGCATTCCGAGGAAAAATTCCTCTCTAACTGCGGATCTATGAAACTAGAAAACACATTATTTGCTTCCAAAATCCAAGTGTGGGACAGGATAGGTATTCTTAGTCTAAAAGGGAGATATATTAGAAGGCGTAAAGACATCACTGGTCTCCAAAACATTGGAAATCCAGTATGGAAATTCCATTTGGTCTCAAGATCTGAGAACACATCACTGCAGGTCAAGGCTCTGCTCTCTTGGGCCCGTGTTGGCCTCACCCTCTGGGGTGACTCACCTAGGCAGCTGAGCAGCTCTTACCAGCCTATTTCCTGCTGGTAGAATTTTGCAAGTCTGATAGCCTTCTCTCCTTTCTTCCTGTCTCTGTCCCCTTCAGCCCAAGTTGGTGGTGGTTCTGCCGATACCACATTCTTAAAAGTACTGTGGGTCTCCCAGGTATGTCCCAGATCCAGGCCACTGACATGAAAATCCTTTGTAGATCTCCCTCGGATAACTCCTCTACTCCTCCCATGAGACAGCTGAGCCACCATGAGTCAAACAACTAAACCCTTTAGCAAAAGGTTGAACAGCTACACACTTGGCCTTCTCTCTAGAGTGTTTTTCTAACAGTCAAATTCCTAATATTACCATTTTTTTACAACCTGGATAGGCTGTAGGTTCCTTTTTGTTTGGCAGTTCATTCTTGAATTCATCCCTCTCCTCTAACATTTTATTATTGGCACCAAGAAGAAACTAGACCAGCTTCTGGGGCCTCCAGGCATCCCTTGGCTTGTGGTCACATCACCCCAATCTTATCTCCATCTTCACACCGTCTTCTCCTCTTTGTGTGTCTCATGTTTCCCTCTGCCTCACATTTGTACAGGCATTGGATTTAGGGTCAATCCAGGATTAGTTCCTCTAAAGACCCTTAACTTCATTACATCTGGAAAGATCTTTTTTCCAAAAAGATCATGATTATAGGTTGTGGGATTGGGGTGTGGACACCACTCTGTGGAGGGCCAGGTCCACCCCACTCTTCTGTGATACACATCTCAGGAGCTGGCCTCCTCTCTCTGTCCTCACTGGCCTGCTCTCCTGGGGCTTCTGCCAGACTCTCCCCAACTGGCCTCTCCTGCCTCCTTTTCCGGACCGTGACACCACTTTCCTCGCAGCCTGAGGGCTGTTTTGATCATGAGTCCTTGGCTTTATATCCCACAATGCCTTCTCCTGACATGTCTGCATGACGCGGGCAAGCCATGCTTGAGCAGAAGCGAATGCCCTCAGGAGGGCGTCCGACACCCCTAGCGAGCATGTTCGCTCTCCCTCTGGGACCACTCTGCTCTGCACACTAAAGCACAGATTTTATTTTAGTCTCAGCATTCATCAGAACTTGGAAGTATCTTCTCTGTCTACCCACCCATTCTATCCATCCCCATCCATCTGTTTGTGAAATTAAAGACCAGAATCTCTCTTGTGAAAACCTGTAACGTATCTCGCTGCCATCCCATTGGCATTTCCTCTTCTCTTAGCAGTGGCCTCCATGTTCATGGGCTCTGGGCCTCCACTGCCTTCACCACTATTTACTATCACACTAACTGGGAGTAGGCAACACACAAGACTTTTTTTTCTGATTGAAAATCTCCAAACAAAATTGTAAAAAGCAAACAAACCCAAAGAGCTTCAGAAGTGTCACTCCTGCAGAAGAGTGACTCGTCGCAGTTTCTGTTTACCTCGTTGAAAGACGAGAGGTTAAGTTTTTTGGCAATGAACTTCTTCAGATGCAGGACTGTGGCCTGGGCTGAGCAGCGGATCCATTTTCGCTTCAGGCCCCGCAGTTTGCTGCTGTTGCATTCCAGACAGATGCTCACCTGCAAGAGAAAGAAAGGGTTCAGCTGGGGAGGTGCACCGAGGGTCACCGCGGGGCTGCTCCCTGGAGACTTTCTCAGTCATCTACCAATCCCGTTAGATCCAAGACTGCAGACGTTTTGGAAATCATAAATCTGTTTTGACTAAACACATTACCTTAAAATCTGTTTATTTTTGCCATTTTGTGAAAAACAATCTAACATTATATTAATTGTTTTACTAATGCAGTTCTTTAAAGTAAACCTGAGAATTATTTACTTACTGTGGCAGTACATGCTAGCCTCAGAGTTAAACTGAGAAAGGTGGAAATCCTGTTGTAAACACTCTAGCCGGTGGGACACACACACGTCGCCATAGAGGCCAAGTGTTCCGCAGGAACGACGAGGAAAGACATCACAAGGCAGGCACCACGGCCCCCACACCCAGGAAGGGTCACCAAGGGGCACATCACGCTCGTCCAGCTCACTAGAGGGCGGAGGACTCCGAGCAAAGGCACAAAGTCTCAAGTTCATGGTTACCTTTCGTGAGATCAAGAGTCCAATGGGTCAGAGTACTCAGCATGTGACAAGGAACTTCAAGACAACAAGCTGAGTAAAGTGACTCCGGATGGCAGATGCAGCGGAGGGACAGCCTGGCCACGCTGCACTACCGAGCTGGCCCCGCCTGAGATGCCTCGCCTCACTCAGGGGTAAGTCTTTCTCCAGGAATGGTTAGGGTGTGCCAAAAAACCAGACCCCCCAAAACTCAAACCCCCAAAAAGAATCATTAATAACTGAAATATATATGTCTAAAATTATTAGATATGAAAGAAGGAATTAAAAATATAACACTATGAATAAAGAACAGGCAGGTATAAAAAATATTCAAATATAACTTCTAAAAATAAAAAACATATTCATTCAAATTAAAAACTCAATGGATGGTCAAACCACAGATTAGTCTCAGCTGAACGCAGATCAATTTTCTGAAAGATCAATGGGAGTAAATTACCCAAAAGTATAGACACAATAAAAGGCATCAATTAAAATAAGAAAACAAAGGAAAGGTGAAGACGCATGAAGACAGACCACAGAGTCTGAAAATCACAAGAGACCAGAGGAAAAACAGAAAATAAAGGCAGAAGGGCCCCCCCAAATGATGCAAGACATTAACTCCTCAACTCCAGGAAGCAAAAGGACCTGACGCAAAGGAAATCAGGGGAAACCGGCACCCAGACTCGGCGGCCCCTCCGAGCACCGGGCACCGAGCACCGGGGACCGAGCACCGGGGACCGGGGAGCACCGAGCACCGGGGAGCACCGAGCACCGAGGCCCGGGGGCTGGGTGGGGCTGCATGAGGGGCTGGTGCTCAGGCACTGAGCCACCAGAAAGGAAGAGCTAAACCATCATTCAGAGAGGAAGTGGAATGAAGTCACCAGCAAACGAAGACAGAACACAATTTGAGAAGTGAGAAGCGGCAGCACAGGAAGAAAGAGCCCGAAGCAGACGGACTAGCTGGGGTGTTAAGGAGGCGACCAGGCAGTGGGAGAGCCCTGCTGCTGTTCAGAGGAGACAACAAGAGACTCGTATTTATTTTGGACTTTTAAAAAACGCAGAGGTGTCGACCAGAGAAAGAAGGCACAGGCCCCCCAACAACAGAAGCAGGAGGCCGTGGGCTGGGCCACCAGGGAGGAGGGAGCACAGAGCTGCACAGGACTCTGGAAAGCCCAGTCTGTGCAAACATGGGAGTGACCACAAGGTGCACCCCTATGAAGGGGAATTCAGGACAGTAACACATAACCCTCTCACGTACCACTGCCCTCTGGACCGTGTAAGTGTATTACCTACCTATGTTTTTGACCACATTGTACCACATGCAGGACCTTATTTCCCAGACCAGGGATTGAACCCGGGCCCCCTACAGGGCAGTCTTAGCCACTGAACCACCAGGAAGTCCCCAAATGTATTACCTATTTAAATACACTAAGTTAAAAGCATCTTTGTAGTTTTTTAACAGCTCCGTTGCAGTATAATTTACATCTATGTTTTAAGTATACAATTCAGTAATTTTTAGTCAACTTAAGACTTGTGCAACCACCACGCCACCCAGTCTGAGGTCAGACCCATCACCTCATAAAGACCCTCGTGGCTTTGGTGGTCAATCCGCCCCAGCCACCCTTGGCCTGCGTCTGTGGACCAGCCTCTCCTAGATGGTCTACAGATGGGATCGTACAACGCAGTCCTCCCATCTGACTTCTTTCATACAGTCACGTGGGGAGACTCAAGTGCGTGGCAGCACCTTACACCGCTGATCCACTTCTCCGCCTCCTTGCCAACACCTGTCACCATTTTTTTGCTTATAGTCATCTTGGTGAGTATAAAATGCTATTTCATTATGGTTTTAATTTGTATTTTCCTAATGACTAATGAATGATGTTGAACACATTTTCATGTGACTGTCTGTGAAAGTTGCTCAGTCAAATCTGACTCTTTGAGACCCCATGGACTGTAGCCTGCCAGGCTCCTCTGTCCATGGAATCCTCCAGGCCTGAATACTGGAGTGGGTAGCCCTTCTCTTCTCCAGGGGATCTTCCCAACCCAGGAATTGAACCTAGGTCTCCCACATTGCAGGCAGATTCTTTACCAGCTGAGCTACCACGGAATGTGAGTATTAAACATTTGTATTTCTTCTTTGACGAAATGTCTGCCAATTTGTTAACCCTAACCCTAACACTAACCTTCTTAATGAGTTAAGAGTTACATGTTCTAGATAAAAGTCCTTTTCAGAAATGTCATTTGCTAATATTTTCTCCCAGTCTGTGGTTTTTAAATTTTTTCTCAATGGTGTCTTTTGAAGAGCAGCAACTCCTTTTGGCTGCGCCATGTGGCTTGAGGGATCTCAGCTCCCTGACCAGTGGCTGAGCTGCGCCTCGCAGGGGAAGCACAGAATCTTAGCCACTGGATGGCCAGGGAGTCCTAAGAGCAGTATTTCTTCATCTGATGAATTTTCTTTCATCAGTTTTCGTTCCTGAGTTGTGTTCTTGGTTTTGGATTTGAGAACTACAAGCCTAACCCAAGATGCTAAGGAGCTTCTCTCATGTTTTCCTGCATAGTTTCCCGGTTTGAGCCCTTACATTTTGAGTTAACCTGGGCTTCCCTGATAGCTCAGTTGGTAAAGAATCTGCCTGCAATGCAGGAGACCTGGGTTCGATCCCTGGGTTGGGAAGATCCCATGGAAAAGGAAAAGGCTACCCACTCCAGTATTGTGGCCTGGAGAATTCCACAGACTGTATAGTCCCTGGGGTCCCAAAGAGCTGGGCGCAACTGAGCGACTTTCACTTTTACTTTCCCTGTCGTGAGAGGCAGGGGCGCGAGTGGCTCTTCTGCACGTGGGTGTCCAGCTGTCCCAGCGCCGTCCAAGACGCTGTTCTTTCCTCAGGGAGGGCCATGGCACCTGTGCTGGGACCAAATGACCTTGAATCTAAGGGCTTATTTCCACACTCCACAATGATTAAAAAAATCTACCTTAACACTTGCAACACAATGTCTTGATTACTGCAGCCTTGTTTGTAAGATTTGATGTTCAAAATTTCCAATGCATATATTAAAGAATGTTCAACTCAAGAAAGTAGAGAAGCAACAAAAGGAACACAGAGCAGAAAGAAAAAATGATTAACAGAAAAGAATGTGGCTCCATCTCTGGCAAGAATGACCAAAAAAGCAGGAGGCACCAGTGGGATACTAGGAAGAGCAATGGAGAAATCACCAGACACTTGGCAAAGCCCACAGACAGACAAAAGAATTCTGTGAAAACCTAAGTCCACGTAGAAACTTTCCTAGAAAAAAATATAACTTATCAAATAATCTTAAAAACAAACAAAAGATTAGAGTAGGATTAAAATCATTAAGGAAATTTATAATTTAAAATCTTCCTACCCATCTTCGAAAAAATTAACTAAGATCTGATGGCTTTATAAAACGGATGTTCTCAATCTTATACAAACTTTCCTAGAGAATAAAAATGGGAGAGAGAGACTACTTCCAGCTCTGAGACTTCTCCCTTTGACACCAAAGCTAAACAGATACATACAGTTCCTGTGAAATGATTACATCAGAACACGCAACACACGTCCACGAACACAGCAAGAATCTGCGTGTGAAGTACCAAGGGCCGCCCCAGGAGCTGGAGGCGGATGGGCAACAAAACAGACCACAGACCCCGGAGTCTGGCACGAACAGCGCGTGGAGATGTGCCAGGAAGACCAAGGCCAGCACCCAGGAGTCTGTGAGGGCTGCAATAGTCAGAACACCAGGCAGAAAACAGCAGAATCCTCGCTCTGAGGCCTGAGCCATGCACGCGCCCAGGACACACCACAGGGCCCACCGTGGCACCATGGCACATGGCAACCGTAGGAAGTGGCCACATGGTGCACCTCAAAAACAATCTCAAAAGGCGGTTTTAACTGAGGAAAGGAGGCTGCACAAAGATGCCTGTGTTGC
>NW_011481772.1:31922-42045 GCF_000754665.1 Bison bison bison | reverse complement strand
CCTGCTCCTCACACCTGGGGGCCCCAGCAGGCCCCTGTCTCGGGCCATGGCCACCCCGCCCTACCTTTCTTGGGGCCAACAACAGACCAGCGCACAAGGCTCAGCCTGGGGTGGACTTGTGGCCTCAAAGGGGCGCAGTGGGGCCCGTTCCCCCGTTCCCGGGACAGCCTGCTGGCTCTTCTGAAAGAAGCCAATCACACAGACACCTTTTTGGCATGTTTGTGATAAAAAAGGCAAAATTTAGAAACAATAAAGATAAACGCTGGAGGTTTAAAACTGACAGAACAGGGGTTAGCAGGACGGCCCACCCTGCACCTGAAGAGGCCGGGCCAGCAGCCTGACCCAGGCCGCAGCGAGACCTCCGAGTCCAGCAGGAGGTAACTCTCAGAGCCCAGAGTGGTGGAGACGTGGGCCCCAGGAGGTGTCCTGCAGCCCAGTGTTCGTTCACTGAGACACACCTGAGCACACTCCCACGTGCCAGAGACGTTCCTCTTCCTGTGGCACCCGGGGAAAGTTTCCAACAACACGGTAGCATATGACCTGGAAAACTAGGGCTCCGCTAGTCTATGCCTGCATGCACACTACACTGATCACGTCTGCAATAAATGTCAGTGTGCGTGTATACACAGGTATTTTACTTATTAAATATGTATGTGTGTTTAGTTGCTCAGTAGTATCCGACTCTTTTCAACCCTACAGAGTGCAGCCCGCCAGGCTCCTTTGTCCATGGGATTTCCCAGGCAAGAACACTGGAGTGGATTGCCGTTTCCTTCTCCAGGGGATCTTCCCAAGCCAGGGATCAAACCCAGGTCTTGTGCCATCTCCTGCACTGCAGACAGGTTCTTCACCACTGAGCTGCCATATGTCAGAATATATACATAAGCAGACTTTGCTTTATTGCACTTCACAGACACTGCGTTTTTTATGACTTGAATGTTTGTGGTAGATGATGGCTAGCATTGTTTGGCAATACAGTATCTTTTAATTAAGGAATGTACCTTATTTATTTTTTTCTGAGGGCTTCCCTGGTGGCTCAGTGGTAAAGAATCTGCCTGTAATGTGGGAGATGCACGAGACGTGGGTTCGATCCCTGGGTTGGGAAGATCCCCTGGAGAAGGAAACGGCAACCCACTGCAGTATTCTTGCCTAGGAGATCCTATGGACAGAGGAGCCTTGAGGGTTACAGTTCATGGGGTTGCAAAAGACTTGTGCACAACTTAGCCACTAAACAATGTTGTTTTTTAGATATAACAAAACCTCACACTTGACAGACCACAACAGAGTGGAAGCATACCTTCTATACGCACTGGGAAATAAACTCATGACTTGTTTCGCTACAATGGTCTGGAACTGAATCTCAGTGTCTCCTAAGGGACCTATATGTATAAATGTGTGTGCGTGGATATGTTACACATATATTCTGCCACAGCCAAGACCCGAAGTTTTCACGGCTACTGCTGACTTTCTCCTCTTTCAGATGAGCTTCAGAAGCAGTTGGTTATATTCTTATTTATAAAATTGATTACAATCACAACCACTGAGATTAATTTCGGGAGAACTCGAATCCTAAGGTCAACCTTCCATCCAGGAACACCCAATTATGCAATTTTCTCTGTGTTCTTCCAGAAGGTTCTGGTATTTTTGCTTCGGCTTCTCACATTTATTGCTAGGCTGCCTTAAAGATCTTATTAATTTTCTGAACAAAGCCACCCACCCTCTGACTCTGACACGCTGGTCCTACCACTGGAAGAGGGGTCTCAGCACCTCAAGGAGCTGAGTCACATGCGTGTCGCCGAGAGCCATCGCACGCCCAGCTCGCGTTCCCGTCTCCTGAATGTTGGGGCCGGGACCTCCCAAATCACGCTGAGTGACAGTCGAGGGCTGACATTTTCTTATTCTGACGCCGACGAGACATCTGTTCCGTCAGGGAGTGTGAGGACCACTGGGGCACCAAGTCACGGTGCGCTAAGAGAAGCCCGCAGACGGGGAGGTGCGACGCCGCCACGTTCCCAGCAGCATCGCCGTGCAGCCCAGCGAGTCTCCCTTGATCCCTGACAGTGAGTGCCACCAAGAGCGGGCTCTGTCCTGGCTATTCTCACTGCAGTTTGCATGGAAGACGCCATTCCCCCTACTCCCCGCTGAAGACACCTGCTTTAACCTTTTCTTTCCTAAAGCACTCTGCAGTGGGTAGGGGTCACTCTGGCAATTAGCCATAGAAGGGAAGCTCCCGGCCATCCAGGGGTTGCGAGGTGGTGCTCTCATTGCTGAGGGTGCGGGTTCAGCCCCTAGAAACTAAGATGCCACCAGCTGTGCAGCCAAGAGGGGGAGGAGGAGAAAGGGGAGGAGGAGAACAGTCGGGAGAGACTCAGAGAGCTGCTGGCACGCGACCATCTGCTGTGCCTTCCTCCCGGCCCAGGCCCGGGCCGCGTGCCCACCTGCTCCCTTCCTCCCAGCCCTTCCTGTCAGGGGAGAGCCCATCTGGTCCCTTCCTCCTGGCCCTTCCTGTCAGGGGAGAGCTCATCTGGTCCTTTCCGCCCGGCTTTCCTATCAGGGGAGAGCCCATCTGCTCTCTTCCTCCCAGCCCTTCCTGTCAAGGGAGAGCCCAGCTGGTCCTTTCCGCCCGGCCCTTCCGGTCAGGGGAGAGCCCATCTGGTCCCTTCCTCCCGGCCCTTCCTGTCAGGGGAGAGCCCATCTGGTCCCTTCCTCCCGGCTCTTCCTGTCAGGGGAGAGCCCATCTGGTCCTTTCCGCCTGGCTTTCCTGTCAGGGGAGAGCCTATCTGGTCCTTTCTGCCCGGCCTTCCTGTCAGGGGAGAGCCCATCTGGTCCTTTCTGCCCGGCCTTCCTGTCAGGGGAGAGCCCATCTGGTCCTTTCTGCCCGGCCTTCCTGTCAGGGGAGAGCCCATCTGGTCCTTTCTGCCCGGCCTTCCTGTCAGGGGAGAGCCCATCTGGTCCTTTCTGCCCAGCCTTCCTGTCAGGGGAGAGCCCATCTGGTCTCTTTCTGCCCGGCCCTTCCTGTCAAGGGAGAGCTCATCTGGTCCTTTCTGCCCGGCCTTCCTGTCAGAGGAGAGCCCATCTGGTCCTTTCCGCCCGGCCTTCCTGTCAGGGGAGAGCTCATCTGGTCCTTTCTGCCCGGCCTTCCTGTCAGAGGAGAGCTCATCTGGTCCTTTCCGCCCGGCCTTCCTGTCAGGAGAGCCCATCTGGTCCCTTCCTCCTGGCCCTTCCTGTCAGGGGAGAGCCCCCGAGCCCCGGCCGTGCGCCCACCTGCTCGTCACTCCGGTGGTAATCACCGTCTTCCTCCTGCTTCTCCTCCGCTGCCTCTTTGTTCGAACTGTCGTCCGCTTTGGTTTCTCCTTTTAGCAAAAACAGAAAAGACTGTATCACGATATCCAAAGTGTTAAACTGTTATTTTCCCCCTAACAGAACACTCAAACGCTATGGAATCCCAGGGTGACAGGAGTTCACACACTTAAGAGTCAGAGGAGCACCGGTCGACAGGGCTTCAGTCACAGCGCTCGCAAGGCTGCGGCGGGGGCGGGTGCGTCTGGGGGCTCCCGGGCAGGGGGCTGTTGGCCGGGCACCACCAGGGTGTCACACCTCAACTCTGCCCGACAGCACGGCTCCCAGAGCTCGTGCTGGTCCTACACGGCTTTAAAAGTCAGGCCTCCAGCTCGGCAAAGACAGGATTCCAGGCTCCCGAGCTGCCTCGGGGCCTCACCTCCAGGCCCTGAGCCTGCAGGTACGCAGCCCCCGCTCCTCTAGGCTGGCAGCCAAGGCCTCCCCTTCTCAGATGTTCAGAGATGCACAGAACAGACCAGAGTGCTTAGGAACCTGTGTGGCCCATGGAGTCAAAGGTTTGAATTAACTGTTACAATATGTACGGATTCAAAGCACCATTAATTTTCCATCAAAGCCAAGGAGAAATTGGCCTTTCTGCAAGAAAACAGGCAAACTGGGAGAAGAGCCCTGGGAGGGCCCATCGTGCACATGTGGTCCCTGCACACCCCACCTCCAGGCAGCTCCAGGGCCCCCGCAGGTCCCCGCTACGGCCCGCCATGTAAGCCCTGGGACCGGGACCCCGCTTCTCAGCATCCCCCACTCCCGTCAGCTCTGCAAGGATGCTGACGCCCACCAGGCCCGTCGGGAACCTGCAGGGGCTCGTTCACGTGAAACACAGCCACTCACCGTTCCGGTGGGGGTCTAGGTGCTGCTTTGCAGAACACGTCTCCCCCTTGATGTCTCCAGGCACTTCCAGGCCTAACTTGTGGTAGAATTCCCTCTGCTTTCTCATTTCCGCTATGAAAAATTAATATGTAATCCTTAATCTTAGGCAGGTGATGGATTATCTTAAAATTCTGCACACAATCACATGAAAAAAAGGGCAGGTTTGCTGAAAAGGTCTGAAGGCTGCTGCCCATGAGAAATGACAACTTTAGACCGTGCCCCCTGGAGTTTCAGAGCGGCTACCAGCTGTGTGACTTGGGCCATATACCAGGGTGCGGCCCGGGCCCCGTGAGTGTAGGTGCCACTGGCTCCCTCAGGACAGGCCTCCAGGTGTGTCTGACAGAAGAGTGCTCGTGGTGTCCACGGCTGGCAACCACGGCTCATTAGTCCTGGGGGGCCAGAGCCGCCCACCACAGGGGAGGGGTCTCTACCGGATGAAGTCGGGCAGCACGCAGCCTCCTGCCCGGCCGTCGGCCTCAGACACGAGTGGGGCCGGGCGGCGAGAGGACAGCTGTCCAGGCTGGGTCCTTGCACGCCCCTGGGAACGGCCGACTCTCTGACACAGGCGGCTACTGAGGGGCAGCTCACACCCAGGTAACAGCGGCAGTCACTGCTCACGGCCACGTGGCAGGGAGCAAAGGAAATCTAACCCAGACCAGTAACCGCAAGGCGCACTGTGGAAAGACCTGTGGGCAGGCGACCTGGTGAAGCTCGAGTCACTGCACATCCCCCCTAAATACCACAAGCTCTGAGAGGGCCAGGAACATGCCCTGGTCACGTCCTAGACCCAGGCAGATGCTGCGAAATACCTGACTCTGCAGGAAAAAAACGAATGCGTGAGACAGCGGGCCAAGACGGAAGCAGGGAGGCCTCTCAGAACTGCCTGACGCACGAGGGCCAGCGCAGAGCTGGGGGCAGCCGGAACCAAACACGCAAAGCCCAATTTGCGCCACGCTTTGGTAATACTCACAATATTTCCAACTTTTTCATTGTTATTATATTTGTTATGATATCTGTGATCAGGGAACTTTGATGTTATTATTTTAGTTTTTTTGTTTCATTTTGTGTTTTTAACTAAGAGATATACACTACTTTTTAGCCATAGTGTTACTGTACACTCAGTAGCCCCCAGTATAACATGAACATAACTTTTATATGCATTGGGAAACCAAAAGATTGATGTGATTCACCCTATTGTGATACTTTTTTTATTGCGACAGTCTAAAGCTGAACCTGCGGTATTTCTGAGGTCTGCCTGTACCTAGTTTTAATTCCTATTTCTTTAATTTTTACCTATCAAAATGAAAAAGAATTAAAAATAACAATACTCAACGTCAGATACACACAGGTACAGAAATGTCAATTGGGATAACTTTCCAGGAAGGTTGTCGTTCAGTAGCTAACCCGTGTCCAACTGTTTATGACCTCATGAACTGCAGCACGTGGGCTTCCTGTCCTTCACCATCTCCTGGAACTTGCTCAGACTCATGTCCATTGAGTCGGTGATGCCATCCAACCATCTCATCCTCTGTTGCCTCCTTCTTCTCCTGCCCTCAGTATTTTCCAGCATCAAGGTGACTTACATAAACTGCTAGTAATGTATCCCAAGGAAATAATCAGGTAAGTGCCTAAGGAAATAAAGCCTTATTTCCAATACTGAAGTATCAGAAACCACCTGCATACTTAGCACCGGGTACTGTGGGCTGGCCCATCAGAAGCGTGCCTCCTGCCAGCCTCCTCCTGTCCAGCAGACATGTCCAGACGGGACTGCAGAGCCTCAGAACCCCGCTCAACAGCACATGTGAGACACACCACCCCCTCCCAACCACAGGTGAACAAGAAAAACCTAACCTAACTGCTGTGCTGGGACACACGCCGGTGACACACGCAGGGACACACGCCAGTGACACGCAGGGACACATGCTAGTGACACGCAGGGACACACACCGGTGACACACGCTGGGACACATGCCAGGACACATGCTGGTGACACATGCAGGGACACACATAGGAACACACGCCGGTGACACGCAGGGACACACGCCGGTGACACGCAGGGACACACGCTAGTGATACACGCAGGGACACACACATGACACATGCAGGGACACACACTGGGGCACACGCTAGTGACACAGGGACACACGCTGGTGACATGCAGGGACACACGCCGGCAACACGCAGGGACACACACCAGTGGCACACGCAGGGACACACGCTGGGACACACTGTGACACACGCTGACACACGCTGGTGATACACGGAGGGACACACGCTGGGACACACTGTGACACACGCTGGTGATACACGCAGGGACACACGCTGGTGATACATGCAGGGACATGCTGGTGACACGTAGGGACACACGCAGGGACAAAGCTGGGACACACGCCGGTGACATGCAGGGACACATGCTACTGACACATGCTGGGACACATGCCAGGACACACGGTGACATGCAGGGACACACACTGCTGACACATGCAGGGACACACGCTGGTGACACGCAGGGACACACGCTGCTGACACACACAGGGACACACACTGGTGACATGCAGGGACACACGCTGCTGACACACACAGGGACACACGCTGGGACACCGGGACTCATGAGCTGCGGCTCTGCGGGACCACACCCATGAAGTCCTGTGGACTGTCCCACCCGGGAGGGGCCAGAATCGCACGGGCCCTCTCCATCCCACCTGCACACGGGAACCTGGGGACCGAGGGCCTGGGATCAGCCAAACCGTGAGAGACGGGACGGCCCCGCCCAGAAGCTCCTGATGCTGACACGGAGTCAGCACCACCCTCCCAGCTTACAGAGGTGCTGAAGTCCCTGCTTCAAGACTCCTCTTTGGGGAACAAATGGCAACATCTCTAGATGAAACAACAGGGAAGGGGGCCAAGCCGGCAGCTCTGGACTCCAGGTTGTAAGCACACCGGGTACTTTGTGAGATCTTAGCATGTTTAAGACATCCTAGAATAATGTTTAACCTTATCAGTGTTTTATTTCCATGTATTCTTTGCCTTTCCCCAGCACTAGAAAATAAAGTATTAGTTGCTCAGTCATGTCCGACTGTTTGTGACCTTATGGACAGCAGCCGCCAGGTTCTTCTGTCCATGGGATTCTCCAGGTAAGAATAGTGGAGTGGGTGGCCATTCCCTTCTCCAGGGGATCTTCCTGATCCACGAATTGGAACCGGGTCTCCCACATTGCAGGCAGATTCCTTACCAGATATCTGAGCCACCATGGAAGTAGAAAACCCTTCAAATATCAAAATATGACAGTTTCTACAAATATTTACTCAGAAAATTTAAATTCTTCTTTCTTGAATGAATTCTGTGAACAGTGAAAGAAGACTTTAACAGTATTACTCCTTAAGTTGTGTCTTAAAAGTCAGATGTGACATCTACTGAGCTAACAGTGTTGAGAGAACACTCCCAAATGAACTGCTGCCTCTTATCTTGCAAAGAAAGCTGGGTTTCATCAGCTGGCACCGCCCCACCAGCCAGCACCCACTCTGAGTGGACCACCCTTCACCAAGGACAGGACAGTCTCAGGGCTCAGAAGTGCGGCGAGAACGTCCACTCTCAGGGTGCTTGCACCACGCAGTATTTCTTCTCGAGTCTCCTAAGACTGACTTAAAGCTTGTATTTAAAGTTTAAATCCCGTTAGACTTGGCCAACACAGGGCTCTTGGCTTCACCTCCGGGCGGCACAGGCAGGAGGCACCCCCGGCTCTGCCCCCAGGGCCTGGCCAGGGCTGCACACGTGCCGGGCACTGGGTGCCCCTGAACGCAGAGAGACACGTGAGCCAGGGTGGACGAGACCAGTGAGCAGATGGCAGGGAGCTCAGGGCAGGCCAAGCGAGATGTCCCAAGCCAGGACCGCCGAGCGAAAAGGCCCTTGGAAGCCCTACTGAGGACACAGGGGTCCGGGGGGAGGTTCTGACACTTACCCTCTTGGAGGCCTGGGACCAATTTGTAAACAATATCCTGCATGGTTCTGTCATGACTGGCAAAAGAACAGACAGGTGGGTTAGCCAGAAACGTCAATCTTCAGATTCTCAAGCCTTTTCCATGTAACAATAACACGCTCCACAATCGCAAACTGGAATTTTAGTTGAATTTTGCTTCTAGTTTGTACTTATAAAAACGTCTGTGCCAGCAAGAGTGACACAGGATCCGAGTTGACACATCGGAGTGTGGACTCCAGATGCTGGTGAACATTCAGAGAAGGACACAGGCAAGACCCCTTGGTGACCAGCGGCCCCGCCCGCTGGGCTTCTCAAGTCCTGCAGGGGTCAGTCAGGCAGTCTCGGGCTGCGCCAGACCAGAGGGAGTTTCTCAAACGTCCCTGACCAGGACCTGTGCAAGGAGCACCTCTCACGTCTGGACACTCATGTTGATGTGAACGTGTGGATCACACACACACACACACACACACACGCATCCATGCACACAACAGAGCCGGCCTCCAGTACCCACGACACCCTCTGTACTTCCTACTCCCCAGCCCCCCACCTTCTCCTAAAGCTCTGTGGAGCCGCAAGGACAGGACGGGGGCGGAATGGGCCTGACATGCCTCCTGCAGAGCCCTTCCGGCATGGCCCCCGCCCCGAGGCACTCACCCGATGTACTGCAGGGGGTGGCTCTGGTGGATGACGATCCTGCAGGTGGGGCAGGTGTTGTTCTCCTCCAGGTACTTCACCAGGCAGCTGCGGCAGACTGAAGGGGGGGCGAGCATCAACAGCAGGCAGGGGCACTCCTCCCGCTGGCCCCCTGCCCCGGGCCACCCGGGACAGGCCCGTCACCTGGGCCCACCTCCCACGGGGGACACAGACCGGAGGGGGAAGGCGCCCTCACGCCCATCACGGGGCGCCCGTCACAGCAGTGAACAGATAAATTCTACGTTAGCCTAAGAGAGCACCAGAACTTCTCTGCATGACCAAATGGGATAAGATTCAGTGAATGTAACATAAAACAGTCAGCCAATATCTAAAATACAATTACCTTTAAAACAAAATTTCTATCAAAACTGGCAAGCATCTTCTGAAGTGAGAAATATAAGATCAAAGATCCTCACTGTCAGAGGATTTGCTTAACCTTAGGAAGTGCCCTCAGCACCCTGGGCCAGCTCCCCAGGACCCAGCCTGCTGGTAAAGGCTGGCGGGGGGCCGGGGGGAGGGGGGCGGCGCTTGAAGGAGGAGGACACCCAAGCTCAGCACCAGCTGCAAGCTAAAGCCTGCAATAGGCCAGCGGCCGTGGTGGGCAGGGAGCACAAAGTTTAAGGAATTCATTTGCAAATGGCTAAAATAAACACTTTGGGCCACTAGAAACCAATATTCTGTCACACCACATGTAATGCTTTAGCTGTTACATACAAATAACTAAGTTTTTCTTGCATTTCTTTAGCTTTCTCAAGCGATACCTCTTATACTGAAATTACCCCTAGTGTTTTAACTTCAGATAACTTTTCTCATTTATCTTCAGGATCTCCTTTATTTCTGCTGCTGGGTCTTGCTCTGTGCTTGAGTAAATGCTCTGGGGAAAGAAGCCCAAGTGTTAGAGGACGAACACTCTGCACGCACATGTGTGCAGACACTCGGTCACCGTGGTTGCGTCGATGAGGTATCCACTACACAGGCGGCAGGTGATGTGGGCGTTTATGTCCCAGAGTTTAATCTTTCTGGTCAACATCTTTGGCTTCTGCAACAGAAAAAAAGCATATTAACCAAAGTATGACGTAGTCTGATGTTTAATCAAAGGTTCAGATTCAACATAAATCCAGCTCCGGTGTGGCCAGGAGGAGCTCAAAACGAGGAGGGCTGAGGCCAGGTCCCCCTCTCTGCTCCCACCAGGCCAGGTCCCCACTTCCGCTCCGATCCCACCAGGCCAGGTCC
>NW_011481772.1:30915-31119 GCF_000754665.1 Bison bison bison | reverse complement strand
TCCCCCCCCCCGGGCCCCCCCAGCCAGTAGCCCCAGCCAGTGAGACCCTGAGGCTTCACTCAGCCACCAGCTTCCGGGACACTCGCTGTGGTTCAAGCAGGATACTCATCTGGATGCTACACTGCGCAGGGTGCAAAGAGCTTCCACAACCAGGATCACTGACAACTCTGCCCAGAGGCAGAAACGCCCCGGGAGATGGAGGCC
>NW_011481772.1:30193-30815 GCF_000754665.1 Bison bison bison | reverse complement strand
CCCCAGGGCAGCACCAGGCCGCACATGTACTGCTGCTCTTCCCCTCCTTCCACGCCGCCTGCCCGCTCCTCCTGCTCAGAACCCGCGAGGTCAGCCAGTGAGGTGGCGCAGGAGAGGTTTTTGGAGCTGCGGGAGGGGAGGCCAGGGAGCCGGTGGGCTGTGCTGGGCAGGACAGGGTCTGTTTGGAGCTCTGGCTCCTCCGATAAAATAACACAGGTGAGCAGTCGGGGCCCGCACCCCGCAGGAAGCACAGCACACAGCAGCATCTTAAGTCCAAACGTCCATCACCATGCTCAGAGTGTGGATGTGCTGCCTCTGCCCCAGTGCCGCGGGCTCTCAAGGGCAGGGTCTATTATCACCTCCCTAATAGAAGGCTGCGCAGGAGAAACAGCCCCGAAGATGCTACGTCCTCCCCAAAACCTGTGTGTCACCTCACAGAGCAAAAGGCTCCTGAGACGGGATCCCCCCTGGAATGCCTGGGTGACCGTGTTGCCACAGGGCCCTTCTGGGGCGCAGGAGGCTCGGAGGAGATGTGGGAGAAGCCGCCTGCAGGCTGTGAGTGGGAAAGGCTTCCAGCAGCGGGAAGCTCTGAGACGAGCAGCGCCGCCCACACCTGGACCAC
>NW_011481772.1:22890-30093 GCF_000754665.1 Bison bison bison | reverse complement strand
AGGCCCAGGAGGCCCACGGCAGCCCTGGGCACTGGGCTGGCCTGGCACAGCGAGGCCTCACCTGTAGACCAGCGCACACGGCTCCTGGCTCCCGCACAGATGTTCCTGGCTCAGCGCTGTCTGAGGATAGGCAGACAGAAGGAGACGGCTGAGCAGGCCGATGATGCCGCATCGGACCCTGGGGAGGCCCCAGCCAGACTAAATCGTCACCTTACACACCCAGAAGCGACCATCAGCACAGACTGAGGCACCCAGCACGGCGCTGGGCACAGGCCACCTGGAAATGCGAGGGCCGCTACGCCAGCAAGGACGCCCACGACGGTCACAGCAAGTAGGACGGGAGGCTCGCAGGCGTGAGCCAGCGCAGGGTCCCCACCAGAGAGCCCTCTCCCGTGGCCCCGAGCTGTCAGGAGAGATGAGGGTCACTCCCACAGGGGCTCCGTGGGCCCCGGGAAGCAAACCTAAGTCTGAGGGGAAGGCACGCGGTGTCACGGTCACCAGGTGCTGTGCGGAGCCTGCCTGACTGCTCGGACCTGCTGAGACCGGCGCCGTGAAGAAGGGCCTGTGTGCCCCGTGGACCCGGAAGAAAAAGGTGGTAACGCAAGGCGGGAGGAACCCGATTCGTCACCCAGCGAGGCGAAGCAGAGATGGGAGGGCACCGATTGAGAAGTCCACTGGACGCTGGGGCCCGGGGTGCAATCTACCACCTGCCCGACCGAGCCCAGCACCATGCCCTAGACTCACTGGGCACTGTTCACACTCCCGACAGGCTCACACTTGCCACCAGCCCGACCACCAGGCCAAAACCGGCTCCAAATCACATAGACCAGGGTCAAGGTCAGTGTGAGCTCATCTTTAGAGGCAGCAGGCAAACAGATACAGATGCGTGTGCACGAATGTGGACATGCCCACTCGCTCTACAGACGTGTGTGCATGCCCACTCTATAGATGTGTGTGCACACGAGTATGTGCACGAGTGTGGGCACGCCTACTCTACAGACGTGTGTCCACATGAGTGTGGGCACGCCCATTCTACAGATGTGTGTGCACGTGTGGACATGGCCACTCTACAGACATGTATGCACGAGTATGTGCACGCCCACTCTACAGACGTGTGTGCACGAGTGTGGGCACGCCTACTCTACAGACGTGTGTGCACATGAGTGTGTGCACGTCCACTCTACAGACATGTGTGCATGAGTGTGTGCACGTCCACTCTACAGACATGTGTGCACATGAGTGTGGGCATACCCATTCTACAGACGTGTGTGCACGTGTGGGCACGCCCACTCTACAGACGTGTGTGCCCGTGTGGACACGCCCACTCGCCCTCAGCTCTGCCCCCTGGGAGTGACCGCTGTGGGGCAGCCCTGGGCCGAGGGCCTGCACCACCTCTGCCACAGGAGCCAGCACCGCTGGGCGCTCCGCCGGCCCTGGCTGGGCGAGGACCCGGTGGGCCTCTGTGCTTACAGCCGAGACAGCAACCATCACTGCTGGCAACCAGCGGAGCAACACAGGAGCCTATGAGGCCACACGGACAGACAGGCAAGGAAGGGGCAGCCTTCCTCACAGAACGTGAGCCGGTAAATGGAAGGCAGGCTGGCAGCAAGGGTCGCCACCCAAGGACAATCGCAGGGACGCTGACTCGGGAAGCCTCGGTGCGGGTCAGCAGGGGACGACTTCACCGAGGAAGCAAAGGTGCATGAAGTCACCACACACTCAGCAGCCCCCGAGGAGGGCAGGATCCTCAGGAAGAAAGCCCTGTGTGTCCCTCACGGCATGACGGGTGACACCCAGCTGAGGGCCCCACTGCAGGAGGGCCCCACTGCAGGGGCGCCCCTGGCGTCAGGTCTGACAGGCCCCTACCAAAGCCTGAGCCCCACGGGGGGCCCGGCCTCCAGCTCTGCCCACGCAGCCCCCCACACCAGTCAGGAGAGTGACCAGCTGTGCTCGCAAGCAGCCAACGCCCGCTGTCGCCCCACCTCGGCCAGGACCTGGGGGCCCGTGCTGGAAGCCCGTGCCCACCTCCTCGAGGCCGTCGTCGCTCCTGCTGCCTCTGCATCGGCCGCCGCGCCTACGGGTGCGCCGCGCTCACGCCTCGTCTGCTGCGCCCTCCGTGCTCTGGCTCCTCACGTCTGCGCCTTCCTTGCGTCTCTCGCGGTGTTTCCATTTTCTAGCACAGAAATGGCACCTGCTGTTCAAGGTCACGTCACTTGTGTGACATACACAGCCCTGCAGTTACGTTTCTGGTAGAAGCTATGAAGAACCCCATGTAGCAGACAGAGAGACGGAGCTGATCAGATAGACTAATCAGAAAAAACTGGAATACATGTCAGTAACTGTGTTCGAACCTGCTCTGGAGCCATCAGAGATGAAATTTCAAAGGAGCTTACAAGGCACTGACTTTTTCTACGGCTACAACAGAGTAAGCGGAAAACGAAGTGTAATTTGAGGTAAGCTTAATCCACTCACATGCACTGCGTTACCTGTACACAGAACCAGTCTTCTGCTACATTTTGAAGCCTGTGGAGACACAGGGACGGGGTGTCACCCACACGCGCCGTTCCACGGAGCCCGGCCCCACACAGGCAGCTTCAGCTGCTCAGGTCCACAGGTCTCTTCCTTTACCTGCTCGGAACAAAAAGAAAAGCAAGCTTGGTTGACGGTGAAGCACCCGCAGGAGCCATGGAGGTGGGCAGCCCCGACAGGAGCCTGGTGGCTCGAGGCCCGGGGGCTGGTGGTGGTGGGGAGGCTGAGGACAGCTGCGGCTGGCCCCCATGCCCGGGGGCCCAGAGAAGCTCCCGGGGAGGCGGTGGGCTTTGGGTGACCTGGCAGGAGGCTGGGAGAGCAGCCATGTGACTCCTGGGTTGCTTTCGCAGTTCCTGCCCTGGAAGGTGTCCCCAGGGCGGCTCACCCAGGGAAGCCACACGAGGACTCCTGCAGGCTCCGTGCGGGTTCTGGGCCACTGCAGGGGGCAGACATGCCAACGGGCACGTGTGTGCGTGGATGGCAGCGCCAGGCCCGCGGCCAGCGAGCACAGTGCGGGGTTGGGGCAAGCGGCAGCAGAGAAGCAGGCAACCAGGCCCCTGCAGGACTCAGCCACCGTCAGGGAGACGTTTCCGGAGCTCCGGGGGGAGGTGGGGAGGGGGCCTGCACTCAGCGTCGCTTGGACGCGGCCAGTGACACAGGCACAGACGCTGTGCGTGTGACCTCAGAGGTCAGGGAGCAGGGGACACAGATCCCCAGAGCCGACGTTCTCAAAGAGAAGACGGACAAGAAGTGATAAACGCCATGAGCAGGCATGCCGTTCAGACACCGCAGGTGACAGGACAAACCAGAGCAGCAGAGGGGGTCGGGAGAACAGGGGGTCCAGAACACCTCCCTAAAGTCACATGTGAGCAACATTAGAATGTCAGGAATAACTTCATGCCAACAGAGCTGAAAACTCCTAACGAATTTGACAAATTGCTTGAAAACAGCTCACCGGAAGTGAGGTGAATGGAAACAGAATCGAGAGATCTGGACCCCTAAGGACGCTAAGCCAGGCGGGTTCCGCCAAACCTGCGTGCGGCAGCCTGCCCCAGACAGACCCGCCCGAGCACACAGTGGGTGGTGTTCCCGACTCGGGGCGAGGCTGCACAGCACAGGCCAGGAGGCCCGGGGGACGCAGCCCAGCAGCAGCTGCAGCACCGCCTGCAGAGCGTGCAGGAGGCGCACCCTGGAACCCGAGGGGCTCTGCGTAAGAAACGAATGCCGTCTATGACAAAAGCTAAAAGGAGAGAGATGCTAAGATCTCCCCAGACACACACACTCTCAGCAAGTTAAGAGCAGAAGGAACTTCCCCACCGGAACAAAGCTCTCCATCTAAGAGACACTAACACTTCCATCCCCTGGAAGGTTCATGCCTGACTGCAGAGCTCTCTTCCCAGCAGCCACCTGCAGGGAGCAGCTGCAGCTGTGTGTCTCCTGGACGCAGCGGCAACCAGAGGTCAGCGCCAGCGGGACGCATGACCGGACAGGTGCTCCAAGCCAGCAACTGCTCCATGACGCTGGGCACTTCCGTGCATGTAAACACCACCACCCTAAACAGCGTACTGACCCCTACTGCTCCCAGGCCAATGGCTGAGACTTGGCGGAGAGGCCAGTGGGGATGGCCGTGGCTGGTGCCTGGGAACCTGGCTGGTGACAGTTTCCACCGGGGACTTAAAGCTTCCCTGAAAGCTCAGCAGGGTCCTCGGGAGCTGAGGGCCTGCCAGGCAGGAGCCTCCGTGAGAGCCCCGTGGGCCCTGGTCTCTGGGGCGACAGCCCTTCCTGTCGCTGAGCGCGTCCATCCTGACTCCTTGGGGAGAGGGCTCTGGACGTGGTGCCGGGTCCCCTAAGGCTTGTCCCATCTGCCGCTTCCTTCACAGATTCTGCTGTGACCTTTGGCTGAAATAACCCACAGGCCTGTGCATGAGGAGTCCATCCGTGCACCTGCACACCTGGGGCACACCCCTCAGCCTCTCGACGCCCCAGGCCTGCCGGGCCTCTACATGTCTGCCCAGACAAGCCCGTCCGGGCCAGAGACGGTGACTGAGGCCTGGCTGCCCTGGCGGCCCTGACCCTGCTACGGCCTCGTCCCCTCTGCTGCTCCCCCAGGGCACGGTGGCACCTCTACCTCCTTCCCCGGGCTCCAGGCTGATCCAGGCCCCACCCTCCTGCTTCTCAAGGGCTCTGACGGTCCCATCAAGCCCTTCTCATCTGGAACCTTCCACACCTCCCTCCTGACAGAACCTGCCTCCACAGGACACCCCACCCCACGACTCAGTCACCCCCCGCCCAGTCTTCCATCTTCTACTCCACAAAGTCCTGGTGACAAGGACATCATCAGCCCCCCAAGATATAAGGCCACTGCCCGCCTGCAGCCCCACTGACCCCTCCCGCCACCAGGGGGAGCAGCAGGGGCCAGACACTGGCCTCAGCCCCGGACGCTGCAGAAGGGCCAGGCCGCACGCCGCACGCCTCTCAGGGTCACTCCAGAACTCAGCGGCATTCACTCCTGCACGAAGAGGCCCTTCTTCTGTCCATGCATCTCAGACCACTGCCCTGTCCAGACCCCTGTCCACCTGTGTGCAACACCCTGGACGCCACAGCCCCACGTGGCACGCTTGTGTGACACACACATCCCCTTTCCTCCTCCAGGAAAACACACCAGGCTTATGCTGCATAAAAGTAGTAGACACAGTCACTAACCACAGCTTGGAATTCCTCACTGAACACAGTTAAGGAGAAAGCCCTCTTAGTCTTAACCTGCAACACTCACTGCTGCTCCCCACGTGTCGGGGACGTCCACTGGCCTCACTTCCACCGGCACTGCAAACACACACAGCCTCGTTCACACTCACAGGCATCCTCACACTCACAGGCGTCCTCAGACCCTCAGCTGCTGTGAGGACGCCTCCCCACACCAGTGCCGAGAACCAGGCACAGTCCGGGCTCTCTGACTGTGGCTGTGGCCGGGTGTGACCAGGGGGTCCCATGGCTCCAGCCAGTGGCTCCAGCTCCATGGTCCACAGCCAGTCCCCACTCCCTGCCCTCAGGAACCCTGAGAAAGAACCACCTCCCCATACAAGCCCACCCAGGTCATGCTTCCTTCTATCGACGTATCTTATGAGAACCTTACTGTTTTTGATTTATTTTGCAGTTAGTGCTTCTAAACTTTATTTTCCTAGGAAACCGGTCATCAAATTTATTGTCACAGAATTGCTCAGAGTAGCCTGAAAACGTATTAAACAGCTTCACTGGGGAACATCTGACAAGTGACACATACTTTAAAGGGCCCCTTGGGCCCTGGTTCTGGACGCTGTGTAGACAGGGCCAGGCAGCCTCCTGAGACTCACTGAGTGGCCACGGGGATGGGCAGCTCACCCCTTCTGCTCTGAGTGGTCCCCACCCTGACTCTCAGCCCCCTTGCCCGCAGACAGACACCTGCCTCTGTCCCTCAGGGTTGCGGGAATGAGGGTGCGTGAGGAGAGGTAGCCACAGCACTGTGTGGATGGCCTGCTGGGGAAACGCCCACTGAGGACGTCACCTGTGCCCGCCCGCCCCGTGTGAGCCTCCGCTGCCCTGGGGGCCAGCCTTCCACCCCTTCACTTCATCCTCGCTCCACCACCAGAGCCCCCACCAGCCTCTGTGCCCGCGGGCTTTCCCTGGACATCACCGTGGCTCCCAAATGGACGGCAGAGCCACCAGGACACCCCCAACCACGTGTACCACCAATTCTTTCTCCACAGACACTGTGAGCCTGACCACCTCAGAAAAGCAACCCCGATGCCCCCGAGAAACCAATCGCAGGGGCCCGACCGCGGACGAGCCGAGCCCTCCCCACGCTCCCCGTCAGTCTCCCCGTTCACGCCAGCGCCTCCATCCACGGCGGGGCCCATCCGCGTCCAGCTCCGTCCCCCGGGGCCTCACTCACCTCTCGGCTGTGTACACTCCCGGCAATCCATCCTCAAAGTGCCATCAGACAGCAGCGAGACTCTGGACGGGTCACCCGAGCTCGAGTCTGAGCCCATTCGCCGTCTTGTCCCCAACTGTCAGCTGCCCAGGGTCTGTGCCCTGCGACCCCACAGGGGTCAGCACGCCACGTCCAGCAGGGGGCCCACCCCAGAGCCGGTGTCCAGTCAGCCTGAGATACTCCTGACGCCCTCTAAGAACTCCAGGAAACCTATCCGTTTATTTTCACGCAGAGCTGACGAAGTGCGGCCCCTGCTCCCTGCACATGCCCTCTTCTCCTGACCAGCCACGCCAAGCAGAGGCCCACACTCAGCTCCCGCCCCTCCGCCTGGGGGAGCGGGCCAGGCCGCCCGCACCGAGTCCCCAGCAGGTGCCTGGGAAAAGCCCTGCTCTGTTGGGCCCCCCAAGTCCTTCTCCTCGCAGCTGGCCTGTCCACGCCGGGCCCCGGTGACCTCACTGACACAGCTGTCATGGGCGTCTGCCCTGTCCTGCTCACCAGGCAAGCGCGTGTCGGGTCATGGGCCCCAAACATTGTCTGGCGGCAGCAAGGTGTCTGCAGGAGTCCCGGGGGGCGGCCGGCCGGGGCAGCAAGGTGTCTGCAGGAGTCCCGGAGGCCGGCCGGCCGGGGCAGCAAGGTGTCTGCAGGAGTCCCGGGGGGCGGCCGGGCCGGGGCAGCGAAGGTGTCTGCAGGAGTCCCGGGGGGCGGCC
>NW_011481772.1:14920-22720 GCF_000754665.1 Bison bison bison | reverse complement strand
CCAGATTGTCCATGCCGCCTGCGCCCCGCTCGGCGTGGCTCGGGGGACCTCCACTGGGAAGTCCTGCGAAGCTCAGGGAGCTCCACAGCCCCCGTGGGCCCTGCAGTTCTAGGACATTCTACCTGCAGTCCCGCCTGGGGTCCTTGCAGGACTTGCTGGCTCACTCTCAGCATGTCTTGTCTCGAGCATCCCCTCCCCAGTGAGCTCTTTGAGACCATCCTAAGGTCCACACCCACGTGAATGACTCCGAGCCTTCCCCCTCCAACACTTAACTGAACACTTTGTTATTACTGGCACCTAGATTACACTGTCAGGCATGTGACCGGGAGCGCTGAAAATTCAACAGACAGGCTGTATGATAAAATTGAGAAAATCTGTCCAAAGGCTAGAAAAGACGGGATATAGAAGAAATGCCACATCCAACCAACAGGTGCTCCAGAAAAGGGAAACAGACAAGAATCTCTGACAGTCGAGTTGGGCTGGGAGCACACGCATTACGCACACTCATTCACAGGCGACACTTCATGACCTGGAGAAAATGATTTGTGTGTCTCCAGCTGGGAGAGCCAGACGGCAAGGGCCTTGGTGCTGCCCACATCCACGCAGGTCCCCGAACCTGAACACATCAAGGGCGTGAGTGAGAGTCCTAAAGGCTCTGGGGCAGGAGGAGCCGGGGGGAGGGATCGCCTGCACCAGCCTCCTCACCTGCAGCGCCTGACTCCAAGAAGTCCAAGGAAGGACACCTGGGTCGTGGGGTTCCACAGCCAGACGACTGGCCCAGCCGACTGGCAGAGGCCTCGGGACACGTGCACAGGACACCCTGAAGCACGGCACGAGCCAGCAGGTGCTTGCGTGGCAGCACAGGTGCAGTGAGTGCGGGGTGCTGGCAGGCCAGCCACTCTGGCGGTGACCGAGGAACGACGTGTGGAGAGATGTCCCCACTCCGACCTGGGCGGGGGCTGCCGTGCAGACAGGGGCAGGGGCCCCACAAGCCCAGCATGAGGCCTCCAGCCGGGACCAGGGACGCGGACAGAGGACCAAGGAGGGCACAGGGCGCGGGCCGGACCCTCGAGAACGTGGGCCAGGAGAGGGACAGCAGGCAAAGTGAGGCAGGAGGGAAGTACGGCCAGAGAGCAGGCTTGACTCACAGTCTCACCCGCTTCCCACTCAGGTCCAAGATTCGAAGAAGCACAGAAAACACAGCGAAAGGGCTGAGGCCCCGAGACACCGCTGCAGGCGGCTGCTGTAAACCCTGCCCAGGGGCAGACACACAACCCCTCCACCAAAGAGACTGACTCAGGCAGAACCAGGGACCCGGCTGGGCTCCCCAAGGGGTCTCAGCTCTGTGCCTCAACACGACTCCTCATCACCCCCAGCCCACGTCTGAGCTACAACAGCCAGCTGGCCCGGCCATGGTGCCAGGAAGCCCCAGGGAGAACACCACCTCACTCGGTTCGCAGGTGCCCCTGGGGGGTCACACCAGACAGGGGATTCAGGGGCTGAGACTCCGGGAGCCTTGGAAGGGAGGGGCAAGTGGGTTTCGCACTTGGGGAGTATGAATCTAGGGGGGCCAGAGGGAAGACGATCAAAGGCAGAATTCTGAGATGGTCGCAAGGCCCTGGGCCCTACTGGACACACACCTCTGCTCTCATCATCCCACCTACTGCTAAAGGGGTTTTTGAAGATGTAATTAAGGTCTTAAATCAGCTGACCTTACAACAGGGCAAGTATCCAGAAGCCTGACCAAACTGCACTGTCTTTCAGAGCTGTTTTCTCAGCTAGTGGCAGAAGAGCAGGTCACAGCAGAAGGCAACATGCCTCGACGGCCCTCGGCCCCCAGGCAAAGGACTGCAGGGCCTCAGGGCCAGGGCGGGCCCGCTGGTGACTCCCTGACAAGGGCCGCCCCGCACACCGACCTCGGCCTGGGGCCCTGGGCAGCGGAGTCAGCCACGTGCTGCCGGACTTCTGACCACGGAGCCGTGACACATAAGTGGGTGCCCCTTCAAGCCACTAAGTTTGTGGCAATTCGTTTTCCAGCAATAGAAAATGAGACAACAGGGTCTGGGGAAATGAAAGCTGCTAGCTTCTAGAAGAAAGAGCAAGTTTCCCAAACACGTGGAAAGCAAAGTAGCCACCACCTCTGGACATGCTCTCATCCGGCCCCCACTCTCCCAGCTCCAGAGACAAGAGTCAGGCTGATAAACATGTGGAGGAGGCAAGAGCCCCTTGGTATGGACTGAACTGTGCCCCTCAAGCTCACGTGTTAAAGCCCCAATCCCGTCTCCACACACGGGGCCTCTGTGAGGCTGACTCATGCGTCGGGGCTGACGGGTGAGCACCCTGCCGGGAAGGGGCCAGCCTGCTGCCAGTCTGCCTGTGAGGGTGAGAAGGCCTGTCCAGGCCAGGAACCAAGCCCACTGGCACCCTGAGCTTGGACCTCAGCCTCCCTGAACCACCCTGTCTGTGGGGTCTCATCCCGGCCACGGTGTGGAGACCCCGTCTCCCAGTTCCTTCTCGGGGTGGCTGCTGCAAAGCAGGGAAGACAATTGCCTCTCGCAGTTCCCGTCTCCAGGGTACAGAGGAAGTTATTCCACCCAGAGGAAATGCTACTCCACAGCTGAACTCATATTTTCCCTGACAATGTCAAAAACCTTCTACCCACTAAACCTTTTATAAAGTCCGCTAAAAGCAACACAGCTGACCTGAGTGGGACTCGCCACCGTGCGCCTGTGACGACGACAAAACGTCCCCGGACGCCTCTGTCAGACACAGATGGGGCGGCTGAGGCAGCCCCCCAGGCAAGAGCGGGTGCCGCTCCCAGGACAGAGCTCGGCTCCTCTGGGCTCCCCAGAGCCTCGGCCCATCCACGGGCACAGGAGCGACGGCAGCGCTGAGTGCGGGACGCACGGCCTGCCAGCACAGCACGGAGTCCCCACAGCCTCCACGAGGCATCTCTCAACCCAGGAGGGGCCCATCCCCCTCTGTCCTCAGGGTAAACAGGGGACACAGACAGAGGCAGACAGCACCCTGAGTGAAGAATCAGAAAAACTCACAAGTGATGGGTGGCCTGGAATAGTTTGTGCTGTGGGGAGCCCGAAAGGGTGGGAGGACCCCAGTGCCACGCAGGGAGCCACCCGCCTCTCAGACGGAAAACGCTCAGGAAGACGTTCCTGAGCCACGCGGGGCGAGCTGAGAGTGGACAGGAAATGAGCCCGTACGTGGAGTAGCGTCCACTTCTCAGTGTGACCACGATGGCGCAGTTGTGTGCAGACCGTCTTCTCACCAGCGTCACGTGCTGTGAACCACCTACGGAATGAGGCAGACAGTCTGCAGCTACTTCAGACGATTCAACCATAACTGTGTGTTTAGAGAAACCAATAAGCAAATGTGGCGAAACACACGCAAGTGCTGAGTCCAGGGTTAGGGCGGCGGGTGCTCATTGTCTCATTCCTGTTTTCTCCACTGTGTTCTTTTTTTTCCTCAGAAACTTTGGTGAAAAACTAAAAGGGGCTTTGCTGGTGGCTCAGTGGTAAAGAATCTACCTGCCACCTCGGGACACACGGGTTTGACCCTTGATCCGGGAGGATTCCACACACCCTGGAGCAACTGAAGCCCGAGCACCACAACTGCTGGACCTGTGCTCTGGAGACGACGGTCCCCGAGAGGCCCCCGCACTGAGACGGTCCCCAACGAGAGGCCCCGGCACTGAGAAGCCCGCGCCCCACAACGGGAGAGCGGTCCTCAGTCTCCACGATGGGAGAGCAGGCCCCGCGCCCCACAACGGGAGAGCGGGCCCCACTCACAACCAGAGAACAGCCTGCACAGCAACAAAGACCCAGTACAGCCATACGTAAATAAATAATTTTTTTAAAAGTAAAACTAACTTAAAACAAAAGCAGAAGAGGCTGACCCTTCTCGGTCCCTCATCACCTGTGACCGCGCCCTGCGCCTGCGTGTTCTCACCAGGCAGCTGCAGGCGAGCAGGTCGTCCTGGGTGATCCACAGAAGGCATTAATGCACACATCAGCTCCAGAACAGGGCCGCAGAAGGGAACAGGTCAGCTTTTAGCTAGCTGAGCACCTTCTACGTGCCAGGCCCTGCTGAGAATCAGCAAACATAACAGCTGACAAGACCCCCCGCAACCAAACCTACTGGGCCACCACGAGACGCACAGAGGACCCACAAGTTGGCCAGGAACTTCAGGGAGAGCTGTGGACACCTTCCTATTCTTTGCTTTTTCATGTCAAACACCTGGAATTTGCTGTTAGTGTGGGAAAGTCCAGCAAATATTGATGCGTTTGCTAAAAAAATTCACCTAAGCATTAGAAGTTCTCTTCAAAAAAAGAAAATAAACCTAATAACTAGTTTTTAAAGACACTCTAGTTACTTTTAAACTAGCTCACTTTTTTACAACAGTGAAAAACTATCCACTTGCAGAACTGAGGAACAGTTCCATTTTTTGAAGCATAATGAATTGTGCAGCATGTTTGCAATAGCAACAGCAAGTATCAGAAAGGTAGTAAGTTTTGTCCTCAAACCTCAACATATTGCAATAGAAAAGAAAATTACCTTTCAACTTCAAATTCGATTCTGACCATTAGCCAAATAAAACTATGAAATGACAAATCCTGTCATTCAGTAAATTAAAGAGTAATAGTAAGGCTAACACAAACTTTGTTTATAACCCAAATAAGGAAGTGTAATCACTGGGAAGGACCCTGCTTCACCCAGCAAGGTGGAGACCTAGCAGGTCCAGACTGCAGGAGAGGACGTGCCCTGCACGTGGGACCCAGTCAAGGGCAGCGGGCCCCACGTGGGTGCCTTCACAGCCTTCACGGTGCTGCAGCGCTGCCCCGGCACCCAGGAGGGGAGGCGTGGGCTGAGAGCCAGGCCCCAGCACACAGGTTCCTGGAGCATTCTTCCCTTCGAGGGTCAAATATGCAAAACATCTTGGATCTCTCACTTCAAAAATGTCTTAGAAACATCAGTTTATAATTCCCAGAGCAAAATAACTGGCAGGAATCAAAGTTCCAGAAACAACTAAAATCACTGCACTTGAAGCTTCAAACAACTCTACATCTCTGACACACATGCCTACAGTTTAACTGCGTGTGGGGTGGGGGCTTATGGTTTGCTGCAAGTGTTCTAGGCTAACTCCTAAAAATCTTTCCTGTTTGTAACTTCTCTCCCATCACGCGCAAGCTCCAGCATCACTGCATCAGCACAATGGCGACATCAGAGCAACCCGTGTAACTCAAGAGACAGCTGAGCTGCTGCACCCTCGGGCTGACCTCACTGCGCCGCACAGCCCTGTTCATTCACCCTGCAGGGCACTTCTCAGAGCTAACACCTAATGGAGGCCAGGCATTAGGATGGCCCAGCCCCTCCCAGGAATCACCTGTGGCGTTGCTCCGGCTCAAGCATGGGCAGGGCCTGGCAACTAAGAAACACAGAACATGGTAACAAAGAACATGGCAAAAGGGATGGGACATTCCAGCCGAGATTAGGTCACGCACACTGTGGCCTCCTCCACTCTCTCATTCAGTCACTGGCTCCCTCAAGCTGCCCTATGGATGTCTCCAGCAAGCAGCCTGGAAGCAGATACCCGCAGCTGAGCCTACAGATACCACAGCCCCAGCCAGCACCCTGTCTGCAGCCTTGGGAGACTCTTGAGGCTGGGGACGCAGCTAAGCTGTGCCTAAACTCCTGACCTCAGACAGTGAGATAACTGATGTGGTCTTAAGGCACTACATTTTGGGGTAACTTGCAGGACAGTAATATATAAATAATACAACCATCCAGTGCTATCACACCTTCAAAAATCCAAAAATGAGAAAATAAAGAGCCTAATCAAACTTGAATGCCCAGTTTCACAAGTCTTTTCCAACACTTCAAAGAAAATTAAGTTTTTTAAACAGTAAAGTGTATGTTTAAACAAACGAACAAAATCAGAAGCCAGCACTGAGCAAGAAGGTCCCAAGCGTGGTTACGTTTGACAAATAAAACTTTCTAGGCTGGACTATTCATGGACTCCATTTAAGATTACGTCCTACGAAATGTTACACTGAAAACTCAAAGGGGGGTTTCTTCTAAGTAACCAAGAAGAGAAGTTATGGCACAAAATGAAACAGTGACCTACCTGATCATTCAAGCACCTCCCTTGGGTTTTAGAGTCATGCCCCATTCTCACACAGGGCAACCTCTCTGAATGTACTCCTGCCTCTTGTCCATACAGCGAACGCACTGCACGCTGGCCCCACGCCAGGCAGACAGTGCCCCCCTGGGCAGCCTCATGCACTGGACACTCTGGAGCCTTCCCTGGCCCAAAGGCAGCAAGTCTCCATCCCTACTTTCAAAGTAAAGGACACGGCAAGCAAGATCTGGGTGAGGTCAGAGGGCAAGGTTTTGGAGAAGCAGAGCCCCCAGCCCAGGGTCTCTTCCTGGAGTGGAAAAGGCGCCTGATGGCTCACTTGACACACACTGGACCAATGGCCCCCAAACCCCTCCCGCAACCCACACGGCCATCTGGACCCCATTCCTCCTGGAAGTTCCTGGACACCGAAAACACCTCCAGACCTAGAGAACGGGGCGCTTTTGGTGACACCACCGGAGGGCGGGGAGGGTAGAAGTGACTGAAGATGACCATCACTGACCAGAGTGCAGGTAAGGCAATGGCAGCCCTGGAGCAGAGACTGGGAGAGCAGGGTGGGGGCAGCTTCCTGGGTCTGGGGAGGGGCACCCTGCTGGCTCGGGGCACGGAGCCAATGTAGAGTAGGATCTCCATCAGTCTCAACCCAGCCTAACCCCGGGGGCCAGTCCAGGCAGCAACTGCTGAAGGTCAGAAGGTTTGTGGGGCCCAGGCGCTCAGGGGCCTCACAGAGAGGGCTGGTTTGCACCTGTGGGGCTTACATACCCAGGATCCCTGATGCTCCAGACCTTTATAGCAGCTGGGGTCCAGCTGAGTAAGCTGAGTGGATTCCAGGCACTCTGGAAACTGACCCAGGGCCCAGGCCCCTAGGGGTCCAGCCTGGGGTCCCAGCACTCCTCAGAGACCACCCTTGAGGCCTGGGTGCTTCTCAGTGACTCATTCAAGAGTCGCAGCCTTCCTGGGGGCCTGTCTCCAAGTTTCAGCTCTCATCACAGTCCCGGTCCTGTCTGAGAGCCAGCCTTCTCCAGGACTGCCCAGCGTCCAACGCTCCTTCACGACCTACCTGGGTCATCCCTGCAGCCTGTCACAAGACAGAGCCCTCCACGTGGCACAGCCCCAGGGTCCTGGCTCCTGGGAAGGACGGGCTGTTTCAGGGTCCCAGAAGTGCTCACAGGACAGTTTTGAAATCCTGGCCCTACTGGAGACCAGTCCTGGGGTCTCAGTCCTCTCTAGTGGGTTTACTCAAGTCCTGATCTTTCCATGGGCCAGTCCTGGGGTCCAGACTGCCCCCAGGTGACCCATCCTAAGGTCCCTGGCTCCTCAGTGACTTGTCCTAGTCCCAACTGTTCCTAAGTCCTGGCCATCCTCGGTGACCTGTCTCGGGGTCCAGCTGATTCTTGCTGAGTCTTAAGGTCCAGCCCTCCTCCATGACCCATATCGGGGTTGGGCTCTCTTAGGATATCTGTCTTGGCATCCAGTATTTCCTAGTCTTTTCTCCGTGTGTCCTAAGGTCCAGTCCTCCCTGATGACCCATCCTGGGGTTAGATACTCTCTGGCCCCTCTGTAGTGGCCCGTCCAGGGGTCCGGTCCTCCCTGGTGACCCGTCCTGGGGTCTGGTCCTCCCTGGCCCCAAAGATTCATGTCCGTCCCAC
>NW_011481772.1:10577-12903 GCF_000754665.1 Bison bison bison | reverse complement strand
AGAAAGTGGAATCAGCACAAGAAATATTTAATAAGGTACTTAATTATTCTGAATTAATGAATGAAATGGATCCCATAACAGAACTTCTGGCCCAACATGGCTTCAGTGCAGGCGGTGATGATCTTGCCAATAAGACTCCAAAGTCCGGAGGCTATGGGGTTGATTAGTTTATTTGGTCAGCAAGGGCAGGTCTTTGAACCACCTCCTCTGGGATTCTCCTTAGCTCTTTCCTCACGGCCTCACTTTGACTGCTACATCTCCTCCCATCACATTCCCCCTACCAGGTCGAAGGAAAACAGTGATGATTGATTTCCACCACCCGCCTTCCTTTAAAGAGATGAAACTTTCCCAAACACCACCTGCCTCCGAAACAGGGCTCCTCTCAGCTCTGTTGGGCAGAACTGGGTCATGTGTTCTCTCCACCCCCACCATTCCAGCAGAGGAAAGAGAGGGCCATGCCTGCTTTCCTCCAGTCAAGATTCATCCCCTGGGGATGGGCCTACTTTCTGTGAGCCCATTTCATCAGGAGACCAGGACAGCTGACATTTTATGTATTCGTATTTATTGTATTCAGCATAGAAGAAACAGCTGCTGGGGAAAAGAGCAGCAGTGTTTACAACGGGAGGCAAGAAGTTCAAGCACCAGAAGCCGAAGGACAAAACAGACTGTCCAGTGGAAAATACAGACAGGAGGGTCGCGGTGCCAGCAAGTGGGGCTGACGTCTCCAAGGATGAGTGCGTGACAGAGAAAGGACAAGTGTGTGGTGGGGACAGGCATGGGTGCAGCGGCCAGTACAGCTACCGTTACCAGGCAGCAGTCACCAGGCAGCCGCTACTGAGAAACTGCCAGGGTGGTGATTAAAGGCCTGTTAGGCCAGCGGTCAGGGGAGTGGTGGTAGTCAGGCAGAGAGGGAGGTAAGAGGCGGACCCCAGCCTTCACCCCGGAGCCCTCCTGCTCACCCGGCCTCAGGCCAGTGGATGGGGTGGGGGGACAGGCTAGGGGCTCTGTCCTGCTGGGCTCCACAGCCCTTGCCAATGCTGCCCGCTGGCCGGGCCCAGGCCGAGAGGCAGTGAAGGTCTCCCCAGTCCCCACACTGGGACCTAAGGGCAGCAGCGGTTTGCCTGGCTGCCGTGCGAGGGACCTGACCCCCTGCTGTTTGAAGGGCCTGAGGAGACTGAAAACCAGTTGGGTCCTGGGCGCCTAGCTGCCTCAGAGATGACAGCTGGACAGGGTCTGGGGACCTGGCTCCAAGGGCACCACCAGCTGAGATCTGCCTCCTCAGCCCGGCCTGGGTGCTAGTGGGAGGACCCAGACTGGGTGCTGGACGAAGACTCCTGGGCAGGCTGACTGGCCCTAGCAGGGAGCGCCCCCCCACCCCCCGCCTTAGCCAGGAAATGGACCTTGGAGGGTAAAAGTTGAGCCTTGAGACCTTGTCTTTTCTTGTCAGAACAGAGAATGGCATTCATTTAGAGACATTTACAGGAACACTGTTACCTGACCATGACCTGACCTCAAGAACAAAGAATCTGACACCAGGAAGTTTGCAACGACTCACCTCACTTTTCCCAGGAAAGGGCTTTGCTGAAACCTTTGGGGAGTTTGGGGTTTTTAAGGTGGGAGCCACGCGTCTCCTCGCATCGTGCAGCAATAAACCTTTCTCTGCTCTAGATTCCGAGGATTCAGTATCGTTTGGCCTCGCTGCGCTAGTGGCACACAGACTCACCCGCACAAGAGTGCTGGGATCCGTCTAGGGAGCACACACCCGCCTGACCAGATGGGCCGCCCGTTTCCTCTGCTGCCCGGACCCTCTGGTGGGAGCCCCCGCCCCATTCCCAGCATCTCACCTCCTCTATCCTTCTCCATATCTCCTGCAGCCCATCCCCCTTACACACCACCTCTCCTTCGCTGACCGCCTGTCCTCCATCCGCTATCAGAGGCTATCCGAAGCTGAGACACCAAAGGGAGCCTTTGGAGCCTTAGGATCCAGGCAGGTTTAACGTCACCATGGCAACGCCTGGAGCGCCATCCCCCGACGGGCTCTCAGATGCACCGCCCCGCCCCCCAGGGCCTCAGGGACCCCGCGGGGAGCGGGGCGGGGCCAGATTGGCGGAGCCGCGTATAAAGGCCGGGCGCTGCCGCGGTCTCGCAGAGAGCGGAGAGGCGAGATGGCGGTTCTGCCACGGCTGCTGGCGCTTCTGCTTCTTCTCCTCGCCGCCTCTTCGGCCGCCCTTCTGGCGACCGGCGCCCATTCTTCCTGACCCGGGCCTCTGGCCCATACCGTGCACTCCACGTTCATGTTCGCGGCCACTTTGGCTCCGCTAGGTGG
>NW_011481772.1:10032-10477 GCF_000754665.1 Bison bison bison | reverse complement strand
GGTGTTCCCCTCCCGCAGAGAGGGATCGGGAGCCGGGAACCGGAGCGCAGGGGACCCTCAGGCCTCCCGGGCCGCACACTGGCTGCGCACACTCCAGCGGAGCATCCCGAAACGCGCCTGGCCTCCAGCTCCCCGCAGAGCCGAGGGCAGCCACAGGTCCTAAGTGTACGTGCCCATCTCCACAGCCCTGCAGACCCTCCCTCCAGGCCTTCCAGCACTGACCCTTCTCCCCCTCAAGGGCAGCGGCCATCCCCCGCACCCCCTCATTCAGGACCCTTGCCACATGCCGGCCGGAAACCCAGCCCAGAGCTTTCCCATGATGACACCTGAGTCCTTGTCTGCCTGTGGCCTCGATGCCTTTGTTCAGCCCAGGGGAGCTGGCTGGAAGGGGCTGCTACCTGGTGGAAGAGAAAAATTTCATTCCTGTCAGTGTGCGCCCCACCTC
>NW_011481772.1:6489-8529 GCF_000754665.1 Bison bison bison | reverse complement strand
CAGGGACCCCGCGGGGACCGGGGCGGGGCCAGATTGGAGGAAGATGGAGAGAACCGCCCCGCAATTGGCCCGCGGCGCGCAGCGGTGAAATCCGCCTGGCGACTGGCCGGAGGTGCCCGTGACGTCACAGAGAGGCGGGGTGACGCACGGGGCGCCTATAAAGGCCGGGCGCCGCCGCGGTCTCACAGAGAGAGCAGAGCTGAGAGACTAGGTGGTGGTTTTGCAGTGGTTGCTGCGGCTTCTGCGGCTTCTGCTTCTCCTCACCGCCTCTTCCGCTGCCCTTCTGGCGACCAACGCCCATTCTTCCTACCCGGGGCCTCTGGCCCATACAGTCCACTCCACGAACATGTTCGCGGACACTTTCGCTCCGCTCTGTGGGCTTGCGAGTCCGCGCACCCGCACGCGGCGCCTGGCGCACCCGCTCCCGCGGACGGAGCTGGCCCGACTCCTCGCCTTGGTGTTCCCCTCCCACAGCGGGAGATCGGGCGCCGAGAACCGGAGCGCAGGGGACCCTCAGGCCTCCCGGGCCGCACACTGGCTGCGCACACTCCAGCGGAGCGCCCCCGAAACGCGCCTGGCCTCCAGATCAGCGCTGAGCGAAGGGTGACCTCCAACCCCACTCGGACGCTCGTCGACCTTGGAGCAGCGCCCTACAACAGGTCCAGGTGTTGTAGCCACGCGTTCCGGGAAACAACTCACTCAGAAGGACAGTGCAGATGGTGGAGGGCAGATTATTACACTGTCAGGCCCAAGGCAGAGTCTCCTGTTAGCCAAGGACCCCGACCAGTTTTGTGAAAACCTTAGATACCCTAAGTATACGTGCCCAAACCCACCTACCCAAATTCCTTGAAACTAGTCTGGACAAGGTAAAAGAGAGATACCATCGAAGTTAAGCCATGATTCATGTGTCATAAGCCTAGATAATTAAACAGTGGACATTGATAAATAGACCTGTGGTCATACCCCGCTAAGCATAATGGGGTTTACAACTTTGTCCTGTTAGTGATAATTAGCATATTCCTTTAGGCGAGGAACAGTCTAGGTACGAGTCCCGAGGCTCCTTCATCCAGGGGTCTGGTTTTTCATTGGTATGCTGTTTCCATGGATACTGGGCTTATAGCTCAAAGTCCACAGTCCGACCCAAGATGGCGTCCTGCTTTCAAGATAGAGCCCCTTATGTTTACTCCTTCACAGGGTCCCTACCTGGGACGTCCTGCTCCACCTAGTTCCGCCGCTGACTCATAGGTAGAGTTCCCGGGACTCCTGCCCACAGCCAGCAAACGTCTCAGTGGGCTCCCCGCTGAGCCGAGGGCAGCCACAGACCAGCGGCCACAGGCTCTTGTGTGATCACCCACCTAGGGACCTTAAAACCAAGGTCCCCTTGGACTCCAGCCCCTTGGAGCTGGCCCGACTCCTCGCCTTGGTGTTCCCCTCCCGCAGTGGGAGATCGGGCACCGAGAACCGGAGCGCAGGGGACCCTTAGGCCTCCTGGATCCCACACTGCCTGCGCACACTCCCAAGATCCCTTGGAGACGGGAATGGCTTCTTACTCCCATATTTTTGTGAATTCCATGGACAGAGGAACTTGGCAGGCTGAGTCCATGGAGTCACGAAGAGTTGGACACAACTCAGCAACTAACACTTTCACTACTTTTCACTTTGAACCAGTTTCAGGAAGACTCTAAGAGCAGATACTTTTTGTCGTATATGTGTAGAAGGTGCCGCCTCACATTTTTCCGTTTGTACTGTAGAATTTTTCTGCCATTAATGTTTGAAGTATTACAATGGCCTCTTGGCGCATTAGGAATTTAATTTGTCAAGCAAATGTAGACATGACTGGAGTAGCAAGTTTACTATTAATATTTATGTAGCTTGTATTTTCAATTTTCCTCTTTTAAGTCTACTACAGTCCTTTAAAATTAGGTAGATGTTAGACGTGAAGATTAAATCTCAAAGGCTGACTTGACTTAGGTCTTACATGACAGCCAGCGTCAGACCTCAGTCTTCTGTTTCAAGTTCTTTGCCGTTTCTGCTGCCTCA
>NW_011481772.1:5543-6389 GCF_000754665.1 Bison bison bison | reverse complement strand
CTCCTCGCCGCCTCTTCGGCCGCCCTTCTGGCGACCGGCGCCCATTCTTCCTGACCCGGGCCTCTGGCCCATACCGTGCACTCCACGTTCATGTTCGAGGCCACTTTGGCTCCGCTAGGTGGGCTTGCGAGTCCGCGCACCCGCACGCGGCGCCTGGCGCACCCGCTTCGGCGGACGGAGCTGGCCCGACTCCTCGCCTTGGTGTTCCCCTCCCGCAGCGGGCCGGGGGCGCCGAGAACCGGAGCGCAGGGGACCCTCAGGCCTCCGGGGCCGCACACCGGCTCCGCACACGCCAGCGAAGCGCCCCCGAAACGCGCCTGGCCTCCAGCTCAGCGCTGAGCAGAGGGCGGCCTCTAACCCGGACTTGGACACTTGTAAACCTTGGAGCAGCATCGCACGTCGTGTTCCACGAACGACTGTCGCTGACTCATAGGGAGAGTTCCCGGGACTCCTGCCCAGGGCCAGCAAACCTCTCAGTGGGCTCCCCGCAGAGTCCAGGGCAGCCACGGACCAGGGGTCACAGGCTCTTGTGTGGTCACCCACCTAGGGACCTTAAAACCAAAGTCCCCTTGGACTCCAGCCCCTTGGAGCTGGCCCGACTCCTCGCCTTGGTGTATTCCTGTATCTTTAAGAATTTTCCACAATTTGTAGTGATTCACACAGTCAAAGGCTTTGGCGTAGTCTATAAAGCAGAAGTAGATGTTTTTCTGTAACTCTCTTGCTTTTTCTATGATCCAGCTGATGTCAGCAATTTGATCTCTGGTTCCTCTGCCATTTGTAAATCCAACTTGAACATCTGAAAGTTCTCGGTTCGTGTACTATTGAAGCCTGGCTTGGAGAATTACA
>NW_011481772.1:713-5443 GCF_000754665.1 Bison bison bison | reverse complement strand
GTTTCTTTGGTACAAGAGCAGTTGGCAGTATCTGCTCAAGAACATTCTTTCTTTCTGTCCAAACTAAACAGTGATGTGAACATGCTTTGTGAAGCTTTGTATCAAGGAGGAAATCAGCTTTTGCTTAGTGATCAGGTAGGTGCTTACCCTGGTAATTAAAAATGCTTAAAAAAAATGTTCATTGTAAAAGATACTAAAGAAAATGTTAACATGAAGAAAATATTACCCCATTTCCCTGATAGTAACATTTTTATATCTCATTTTTATTCACATATATTTTTCAAGTAGTTTTGGTCAAAGTTTTTAAAATTTATTAAATATTTCAGATATGAAAGGATATGTAATGTTTATGGTAAGAATTAAAAAAAAAAAACACACCATCCCTGTATTTTTTTTCACTTATTTTAACACACAGGATAGCTCTTATATCTTTAAAATTCTGTGTATCCTTAGTAATAGCAGCTCCTTCTAATAGGCTTCCCTGGTGGCTCAGACCGTAAAGCATCTGCCTGCAATGCGGGGGACTCGGGTTCGATTCCTGGGTCGTCGGGAAGATCCCCTGGAGAAGGAAATGGCAGTCCACTCCAGCACTCTTGCCTGGAAAATCCCATGGACGGAGGAGCCTGATAGGCTACAGTCCATGGGGTCGAAAAGAGTCGGACATGACCAAGAGACTTCACTTTCACTTTCTAATAGCATTCTCCTCTCTTTTTTCAGGGAGGAACTATGCTAAGATTTGTCATTTGCTTTCTTTTATTTATAATACAGACTGTGTGTTATTTAGTTTTGTATGTTTCTGAACTTTATATAGATTGTATTATATATATTCTTCAGTAACTTGCTTGTTTCTTAATATGATTTTGGGTTTTATCCATGTGGGTATTTGTAAAACGTAGCTCATTTATAGCTCGTTTATAGTTTTCTCTTTTGTATAGTTAGTATTCCCTTATGTGAAATTCCACAGTCTAATTACCTGTTCTGTTGACAGACATTTAGATTATTTCCAGTTCTTGCTGTTGTAGATCATACTGATGTGGATAGCCTTGCTGCATGTCTTACAGATGCATGTCTCTCTCTCTCTGTCACCTCACACAGGAGTGGAATTGCTGAATAACAGGTTCTGTTTTACATAATACATCAAACTGATTTTGGAAGTGGTTGTACCATATTGTACCAGCAGTGTTTGAGAGATGCTCTTTTACGATGTTTTTTTCATCACATAGTGCTATTTGCATTTATAGTTTTCTCACTCTGCAAAGATATAAAATAGCGTCCCGTTGAGGTTACGATTGGCATGTCTCTGATGATCGTGGCGGTTGAGCCCCATTCGGGAGGAGTTCTTTCACGCATTTCAAACGCCAGCCATTTGTCAGTGATGTGTGCTGCATGTGTTTGCTCCCTATTTGTGTCTTGTTTTTTTCTTTTTTATTGTTACCTGTTAGTTTTTTACTTTTTTTTTTAAGATTTCAATTTTGATGTAATTTATCACTTATGGTTTGCCCTTTTTTATATCTTGTGAAAGTTTGCCCTTAACATAGTAATGACAGTCCCTTTTACTTTATCTTAAAAGTTTATGCTGTTCTAGTTAAGTTCTTTAATCCACCAGGAGTTTGTGACATGAGAAATAGAGTTCTAATTTTATTGTTATTTTTCCCCATGAATAACCAGATTGTCCCATTACCACTTATTGAGGCATCCAAATTTAAAATCAGTATCTTTCTGGTGAAAGGACTCTCATACATTAAAATACATAAAAGACCCTCCTTAAACGTCTTTTGCCTTCGTGTATGCTCGCTTAGATATTAAGAGCACTGCCAGTTCTGAACCATAAGCTGGGTTCAAAGTCTGTTTTGGAGAACGAGATGGTTGGATGGCATCACCGACTCAATGGGCATGAGTTTGAGTAAGCTCTGGGAGAAATGGTGAAGGACAGGGAAGCCTGGCGTGCTACAGTCCCTTGGGTTGCAAGGAATTTGACATGACTGAGTGACTGAACAACAACAGATGATTCCTGTCTGGACTGTGATTCTAACCAAGGGCTCTTCCTGCTCTGGCCATCCTGATCTTAAGATTGTTGGTGTCCTTAGTTTATTACAAAGACAGTCTCCTGTTTGACTTCCTACCTTCTATGGACCTTGGACTTCACCACTCCTCTTGTCAGTGTCAGGAATCATGGATTCTGTTTTTTCAAGATTAGCGATTGAGTAAAGCAGCTTCTGGGGTCTCTTACCAGTCTGCATTGTTTTATGGATTTGTAGTCTTTTAAAGTCTTGTTCTCTCTTTGTTGGTTTCAGGAAGCTTTGGGGTTTTGTTTTTTGTTGTTGTTGCTGCGCTGGGTCTTCTGTTGTGGTGCGTGGGCTTTTCCTCGTTGCGGTGAACAGAGGCTCTTTAGTTGTGCCATGGACTCTCTAGTTGCCCCGTGGCATGTGGGATCTTAGTTCCCTGACCAGGCATCGAATCTGTGTCCCCTGCATTGTAAGGTGGATTTTTAATCACTGGACCACCAGGGAAGTCCTAGAAGATTTTGCTTTGTTTGACTCTTTAAAATACTTCATTTCACTTTTTACATTTTTTCCTATGGAAGAATTGATCTGAATAACTACGTTATCTTTTCTTGAAATAAGACAGCTTATGATTAGTTTTTAAAATAATTTTTTATTATAAAATATACAAAATGTAAAATTTACAATTTTAACCATTTTAATGTGTGCAGTTATGATGACGTTAAGAACATTTGCAGTGTCATGCAGCCGTGTCACCGTTTACTTGCAGAACTTTTCTCATCCCACATGGGCTAAACTGTGTGCCTGTTAAATATTAATTCTCCATTCCTTCTTTTCCCCATCCCTGGTAGTCTCTATTCCATTTTCTGTCTCTATAAATTTGCCTACTGTAGTTATCTTATAAAAGTAGAATCATATAATAATATTTGTCCTTTTGTCTTTGGCTTATCTCAGCATAATATCCTTAAGTATCATCCATATTGCATCAGGTGTGAGAATTTCATTCCTTTTTGGTGCTGAGTATTCTGTTGTCTGTATATACCACATTTTATCTGTTCATCTGTGTTTTATCATCGCATTTTATCTGTTTAACTGTTGATCTGTTCATAGACACTTGAGTTGTTTACACCTTTTATCTGTTGTATATAATGCTGCTGTGAACGTTGTACACGAATTTGAGTCCCTGTTTTCATTCCTTTTGCGTATATGCCTACGAGTGAATGCTGAATCATGGTAAGCCTGTGTTTAACTTTTTGAGAATCTGTCTGACATTACCCAGCAGCTGTACCAGGGTTCTAGTTTATACATGTCCTCACCTACAGTTGTTATTTTCCCTTTTAAAAAAGTATGTAATAGTCATCCTCATGGATATGAAGTGATACTTGTGATTAGTTTTTTAAAGTTTCCTATTACTGATTCTATCTTCTTGATCTTTTAAATAATTATTTAAAAATCCTATGATGGTGGGTTTGAAAATTTCTCATTGTAGTTCTATCAGTTTTTATTTATATTTGAGTCTATTTTATAAGTTACATCCAAGTTTAAAATTGCAGTGAATTATTATCCTGGTGGATTTAAATTGCAGTGATTTAACTGTTTAGCATTATATAATGACCCTGTATTGTGCTTTTTGTCTTAATTTTCTCTTGTCCAATATTAATATTCCTATGCTATTTTTCTTTTGGTTAGTATTTGCAAAGTAGATGCTTTTTTCCTTTACTTATGTATTTTTTATATTTTCCTTTTTATTTAGCGTTATGAAATAAACATTTCCATGCTACAATAATTTTAATTTTTAATGTTTATAATACTCTATTGATTTAATTACTATGTCATAATTTCTGTAACCAGTCCACCATTTGGATGAACTCTTAGAGATAGTATAGAATTATGAGGTTTCTTGGGTTATACACATTATTTTTTAGCTTTTGATACTGCCATATTGCTTTTCAAAGGAGTTTACCTATTTAAAATGTCACCAGCTATTTGAATGTCTACTAGACACCATTTATCATATGATACACCATAATTTCACGAGTTTCTAAGAAAGAAAAAGCATTTTCATTTAAACTGACACAGCACTTTCTTATTTAGAATTTTTATTTCATACCTATTAGAAGATATCTTTTAGGTGTGATAGACATAGGTTTTTATCATATCCCTTAGGAATATACATTAAAAGGAAAAAGCCAATTAAAATGATTATGATATTTCTGAAACTTCACATTCAGTGTCCATTTCTATGTTATTTCTTGACTCAAAGTATTTTTTGTGTTTTTCCACACTGTACATAAACAGCGTTGGTGATAGCAACAAACTTATTGTTCAGTCGGTAAGTCATTTCTGACTCTGCAGCCCCATGGACTACGGCACACCAGACTCCTCTGCCCTCAGCTGTCTCCCGGAATTTGCTCAAATTCATGTCCACTGAGTCAGTGATGCTATCCAGCCGTCTCATTCTCTGTCTCCCACTTCTCCTGCCCTCAGTCTTTCCAGCATCAGGGTCTTTTCCAGTGAGTCGGCTCTTCACATCAAGTGGCCAGAGTGTAGGAGCTATAGTTTCAGCATCAATCCTTCCAGTGAATATTCACAGTTGATTTTCTTTAGGGTTGACTGGTTTGATCTCCTTGCTGTCCAAGGACTCTCAAGAATCTTCTGCAGCACCACAATTCGAAAGCATCAATTCTTCGGCTGTCAGCTTTCTTTATGGTCCAACTCTCACATCTG
>NW_011481772.1:0-613 GCF_000754665.1 Bison bison bison | reverse complement strand
ATCTGCTCGCAGCGTCGGCCACACTGGCGAGGTCTCAACTCTGCCCTGAGTCCCAGGCTTCTTACTTTCAGGCTCATAGCATCTTTCAGAGGGAAGGCTCTCGAGCACCCACCTCAGGACCCGGGGGCCCCCTCTGCCCAGCAGTGCCCTGGCCTCCAGCCTCACGACCCTGGAAGCTCCCCTGGAGAGTTTATCAAAATAACGATTATGTGGTTTGGGTGGATTCAGCCTCTATCGTTGTCATAGAAACTAACTATAGGTTGTATTACTGAATAATTTCAGGGGGAACCGAGTGATGTCATTTTCTTACCAGTAAGCAGCCAACTATGGATAAAGCCCATCACTCTGGGTGGGGCACATGTTTAATTGAAGAGTCCGTTTTTGAAACAGAATTAACAGGTGTTGGCTGCCCCCGATGAGGTCAAAATGCAGCTCAAAATCATCAGAGGTCAGTTCCAGTTGGACTGGGCAGTGTTCCTGAGCCCTGGTGGGTGGTTGATACTCCGCTGTTCTCTGGGCTGCTGAGATGAAAGAAGGCCCTTGGGTCCAGACAGGGTGGCTGGCCCCCACCCTGTGACAGACAGTCCGCACCCTCATCTCCAAAGCCCATGGC
>NW_011481771.1:18420-20088 GCF_000754665.1 Bison bison bison | reverse complement strand
AAGCCATCACTAACAGCTTCCTGGAGCTACAACACAGTTCACACTAACAGTCTCCTCAATGTCCTCCTGGTTTCCATTTGCTGCCTGACTGCAAAGACACACAAGGGGTTTTCAGTGCTATAGTGTTACCATAGTACTAATAGTAAAATCTCTATGAGTTACTACTGCTGCCTAACACACTGTTTAAAATTAAGTTACTTAAAACAACGACCATTTTATTATGTCTCATTGATATTGCACCTATGTGGTATCTCTAGCATAGGAGTGTTCCAACAGTTGAATTTTCTACAAAGTTCTTAAGACTTGCCTCACAGTGTTCCAAGAAAAACTAGTGGAACTAGATGACTTTTAAAACCCAGCCTCAGAGCCCATGTAGGATAATATTCACCATATTCTGTTGTTTAAAGCAATCTGAAGTCTACCCAGATTAAGAGAGAGAAGCTCAGTTTTCTGTGATATGAAGAAGGTCCAAGAATTTGTGGCCATGCTTTAAAACTGCCATATATATAATCCATTAGATTCCTTTTAGACTAGTAAAGATGGTAATAATAATGTATACACTGTATTGAAAATTCCTCATATTCTGGACACTAGCCTAAATCCATGTATTTTCTCATTCAATCCATACTATAACCCAATGAGGTGAAAACTGCTGCTATCCCCATTTCAGATGAGGAAACTGAAGGATAAAGAGAATAAGCAACTTGTCCAAGATCTCAGAGTTTATAAGTGACAATGTCAATTAGCAAGATATATTTACATATACATAGATTAATGTATACAGCTTATACTTCATGTAATTTCATGCCAGGAAGACATCATTTATATACAATGCTCTTGCAAATTATATCAAAATGTAAATGCATCAGTGAAGAAAATTTAATAACTTTCCCTCGTAACCAAAGCAATATTCTTTTATTGTAACAAATGAGAAAATGAAGAAAAAAGAAAAATACTATTCACAGTGATTAGAAAGATATGTAAAGAATTTATTATTTTGTAACATTCAGGATCGGGGGTGAGGGAAGAATATAGGGAATTGATATTAGTAAGGTTTTATTTCTATTATTTATAAAAAGATGAAATAAAGCAACAGAATGTTAATAATAGAAAATTCTAAGGAACTTATATAAGAACAATTGACCTACTTTTTATCACTCAGTCTCCAAGAGCCCCAACGCCCAGATAAAATCACCCCAAATATTATGCTGTATATCTGTTGGATCATTATACATACACACACACACACACACACACTCATACTACATACTGTGTATAACATGTAACCTGTATTTTTCACCAAACAATATGCAGGAATAAATTTTAACATTTTAATGATGTCATTGTATTTGTACATGGTGCCCCATATTACTGAACATTTAGGATTTTTCAATTAAATAAAATTAAATAATGCTTACATGAATATTCTTTCAACTTGAATCTTTGTCCACATATCCATGCTTAATTTCATTAGCATAAGTTCCTAAAGTAGAATGACATGGGCTAAGGATATGTACATTTTCAGTTTTATATTATATTAAAGCAAATTATGAAGGAAAAGTGTGTATATATATATACACATATGTGTGTATGTATGTGTGCATACACACACACATACACATCTGTTTATGCATGTGTGTATATATAGGTACGTATATGGCTTTTTAT
>NW_011481771.1:13374-15427 GCF_000754665.1 Bison bison bison | reverse complement strand
ATGGATTCCCTCATATGTCCCAAGTAGCCCCAGTAACTCTCAGCAGACACTGATATTGTCCAGGACATATTGTGGGCCTGGTTTTATAAGCAGTCCCCATGGCAGGCTGTTTGTCTCACTCTGAACTTCAGCCGAAGCAGACTTCTACATTAATGCAGAGAATAATGGAGTCCTCCATGGCCCGTCTCTGCCTATATTTTCCTCAATCTGTCTCTAACTCAATCTGTCTTAGTTTTTCACTTTTTTTTTTCCTTTGGTCTGTGACTGTGTGAGTGTGGTTTTTCACTTTGATTCTCTCAAGCACACTGTCTTAAACTGTCTCAGATGACACAGAAAGTATTTTGGGGAGTCAAGTCTCTGAGTAATTGAGCTCTAAGAGTGTTCAGAGATGTATTTCTTCACCTCAGTGCTCACTGTGTCTTTCGTTTCTCTTGCCCAGAATCCTGTTTGCACAGAGTTGGAATCATGGTGTCCTGATGGATATGACACAGGGAACATATGTCATTGGCTCTTTGCCAACATGTAAACCTCTGGCACCCTTACATGAGCTGTAAGCCCAGCCTGGACAGTGTGTGTGGCACTTCAACAGCCCTCTGTATTATTCAACTGGACACTCACAGATGAGAAATCATCAATGTAAACAGACATCATCTTCCCTCTGGATAAAAGGCCTTATCTTTAAAAGGTCAGAAAAGTCCATCTCTAAAAGCAGAAATATAATAGTGCCCTTTAAAGAGCTCCTCTCAATAAATGTCCTGCATCTGTTTGCTACGAGGAAGGAATAACTGGCCATAGAAATAGACATTGGCCCTGGATTTTGAAACAGTGTAGTAAAGAGAATGATTCAACATAGAAAAAGCAACAGGAAAAAAAAGTATGCTTTCTACATATAAGCTAGCAATAGCTTTTAAGTGATGAAAATGGCAAGCAATAATCCTTCAAAAAATAAAATTGACAATAACAACCACCACCAAAATGCCATCTGCATCACCGGGTTTATGTGAGGAACAAATAAGAATGTATATAATCATATGATTTATTTGGTGAAATATAATACAAGTAGGGAGCTTTGTTATACAGAATAATATCTACATATCATTTAGTGCCGTCGCACAGAGTCGGACACGACTGAAGCGACTTAGCAGTAGCAGTAGCAGCATGAACCAGGTAGTGTTTTAAATGCTTTAATGTAACTTCACTTAGTCATCACAGTCTCCCTGAGAGATGGCCATAGTTATGATTTGTATTAAAGACAAAGGTTCAGAGAGGTTTAGAGAGGATAAGCAGCTTGCTCAATGTCAAACATCTACTAAGTGGCAGAACTCTGGCATATAGATTTGTCACAACTGTGTTAAAAAAAAAAAAAAACCTGTGGATGAGGTAGACAACGGTGCTCAAAATTCTTTTCTTTCCTTTCTCTTCCAAAAATTAGGTCCTGCTTCCCAAACTTCTAAGCCCATTCCCCTTCTAACATCTACTTGGTCAGCCTTTACCTACCCCAAATATAAAACAATCCATCCAATTCATTCCTTCTCTCTGTAACCACAAACCACTAACCTCATTTTTACACAGCCATTTAAGATTGCATAACAGACAACATCTCTTAGCATCAATGGGACAGCAGTCAATGATGAGCATGAAGAGTAAGTTATTTTCAGTGAAACAAGCCACAGTTTGTGAAGAACTGACCATTTTCCTCCAGCTGAGGTTATCTTTTGCCATAACCTTGATCTCCACAAAGAAACAGATAAAACAAAAATAACTTGCTAATTTCTGCTTTATAATTCCAAGCAGTTTATTCCTCTTTTCATCTAGAATTTAAGCTTTTCTTTCAGTTCAAGCCTTTATCTGCCTCAAAAGAACATAAAAATGCATCTTTCCAGAAGTGTCTGATAAACCCACATGAATTCTGACCATTCTTGCTCTTCCTTCAGGATCAAAGTTTTATAGTTATTTTACTCTCACTACACTTAGTTTTAGAGTTGTTCTCACGTTCTTTTGTTTCTACCTGTTGAGTGTACCTTCACTAGATGGTGCAGTGGCTCCCACCTAG
>NW_011481771.1:8717-11073 GCF_000754665.1 Bison bison bison | reverse complement strand
CTATGGGATCGCACAGAGTCGGACATGACTGAAGCGACTTAGCAGCAGCAGCAGCAGCAGCGTCTATTTAGAGAAAGCAATGAAATAGAGCTAACCATTCTGGAAGAAACATTACTATTTCATGTAACAAGTTTTTCTTTTTTCATATTCTGTAAGAAATCTCCAAGGACTTTTCAAATTTATCAACCCTTTGGGCATCTTACTGGGGTAGATGCAAGCTACTGTACCCATACTAATGAGAAGCTGAGTGCTCTAAAGAGAAACAGCTAGTCCATGGCTAAGAAAGAAACAGATGGGACCCATGACCCAAAGAAGTCATAAATGTGGTCCAAGAAACCAGATGCACAAACAAGAGAAGGTAGGGAGAAGATGGTTTAGAATCATGTTCGATGCTCCTTCAAGTATGCTCTATATGAACCAGCATTCATCAGGGGCTACCAAAAAGCAAATGCTGTCTAACCTGCAGTATTAAACGTGTGATATATAAACTAAGAATAGGGAGACTGGCCAATTATCCTCTGATCAGAGGACATTTGTAGTATTTTATTGACTTCTGACCTTCAGAAGGCTGGGCACCAACTAGGAATGTGTTCCGAAGAGGGAGATCAGAATAGAAGCCCTTGAGATACAGCCATATAATCATAATCATAATAGCTACCATTTATTAACTACTTATCATGTACTATGCTTGCATGCTACGTGCTTAATGCTTTATATATTTTATCTCATTTAGTCTCCTCAACAGTCCTTTGAGCAAGAATACTCTCTGAGGCTCAGAGATGTTAAATAACATATCCAAGTTCAAACAGCTAATAAGATCTGGTGCCAATACTTGAACCAATGTCTGAATGCTTCCACTATACTATGCTGGACTTCTGTGAAAAAAAAAGTGGGGGCTCTATTATTATCTCATTGAACCCTCACAACAACTTGATGAGGTATAACTGTCACTATCTCTGTTTCACAGATAAAAGGAACAGAAGCGCAGAGTGGTTATGAACTTACCCAAGGACACACAGCTACTAAGTGATATAAGCAAAGTCTAACATGAAGAATGTTTGGAGACACTAGGAATGTTTATCCAGAAAAAGAAAATTCTAGAATATTAATCAAAGATGGAAGTTTGGCACCAATGACTTTCAAAGCTACTGATACCTTTCAAGTTTATTCTAAGATAAACCAAATTTGTTGTGTATATGACTCATTTCCATCATCATATATATATATATATATGGATTCATTTAACAAATGATGTTTTCACTGACTGCATGCCAGGAACTCTACTTTGCACTGAGAATTTAGGACTAAACAAGACAGATAAATTACCCTGCCTTAGGAAACTTGCATTGTTATTCTGCATCCTCTTATATTACCCTCTGCCATCCTATGTTTTTCATCTCCTTCTAAACTCAATTTCACCTAAAAATTCACTTTCCTCTACCCCAGGAATCTTCAATAATAGATTTACTGCTCCTCCAACACAGACACACACACAAACATGTACTACTGGCAATGCTGTATTCTTGTATTTGGTCACTTTGTCACTGTTATTAGAAACAAGTTATTTCCTCATATTCATTTATTTGCTCATTTATTCATTGACTATTTACTTAGAGCCTATTATATGCCAAGTGGTCCCACAGGGGTTGCAGTGGTGGTAAAGAAAAACTGTATAATATTACTCTGCCTTCTCAGTTTTATCGTCTTACTTCCATCTTTTGTCCTACCTTCCCCATCCCTCACCTAGGTAGCTACTTCTGATGCACTGATTTGGAACAGTTTAGGGGCTCTCAGAGCACTTTGAAATCTACTGACCTAGCTAATCCTCCCATCTGGTGGAGTCCTCTATTCAAAAGCCCAGGCAGTTGGCCACCCAGGCTTAACTAGGATTTATACAGCACAAGTAAATTTCCTACTTCTCATAACAGTCTGTTCTAATCTCACAGTCCTTTTTTTAGATTTAATTTAACTCTGTCTAATTCTAGTTTTCATTCAACAGTCCTAGTTCTGCCCAATTCAGTTGCAAAGAAGCAGCTAAATCCTTCTGTACAGCATCCTTTCAAATATCTGAAAATATCTATTGTATCTCCTTTTTGCCTCCTCTTCTAGAGGTTAAATATCCCCATACCCTCAGTTAAAACACTTCCTAAAGACTTTAAACACCGTAAATGGCATTCTCTAGACACTTTCAACGTTTGCAATATCTCTCAATATACAATTTTTTATTTGTTCATTCAAAGAGAGTATCTACCCAGCTAATACTTTCCTTCAGGACTATGTGACTTACTTCCTAATAAGAACAGATGTACACGTAAGCATTCTACGGATTTCAATGTCATGCTAATTACAGAATTGA
>NW_011481771.1:3969-6593 GCF_000754665.1 Bison bison bison | reverse complement strand
CATAACTTTCTCCAGGGAATCTTCCTGACCCCAGGATCGAACCCAGGTCTCTTACATCTCCTGTATTGGTGGGCAGGTTATTTACCACTGAGCCACCTGGGAAGTATTTAGAAAGGATGAGACAGTAAATATTTTGGCTTTGTGAGCCACAATCACCGTTGCAATTTTCAATTACACTGTTGTAGTGGGAAAGCAGCCAAAGCCAATACATAAATAAGAGCATGACTGCATTCCAATAAAACTTTATTTACAAAAACAGGTGCCCAACCCATGGGCCATAGTATGTTTGCTGAGCCCTCCAATAGATACAAGATAATTAAATTAGTAGCAGGTCCTGCATGCCAAATTGCCCAAGGCTGCTAAGATACAAAAGACAATTAGAATTCACTGGAAGTATTGGGCAGAGGAAAATGACAGCACAAAGACAGTTGGAATGACATTGCTGGTATTTTTTCTTGTTCATGAGTCTGAAAGACTCACATATATCCAGAAGTTTAGAACTAAGCTTCCTGGCCACAGTCCAAATGTGAAACTCTAGGAAAATACCTTTGGGATCAATAAACAACAGTTGTAGTGAACACTCAGTTCCAAGACAGGAGGCAGGCAGATAATATAAACTAGTTCAAGAAGAGTTTCAATAATTCAGTGAGTGCCATCTCTCCAATGGGTTATAAAGGGAAATGTGGGTTGGTTTGGAGGTCTCTCAACTTTTGAGGATGATGTCAGGAAGGACAAGCAGGTCTACCCCCAAGATATCATTTGCTTTGGGATCCCAGTTTCTGTAATTCTAGACTGGATGAAACCCAAGTGGGACTTCTTTTCAGGCTCTTATACAAGGATTCTAATGGGATTGAAAAGCTTTGCTACTGACAGGGTCTGGCTAAATTTTCAGTTCTGAAACAATGATAGAATCCTCGAAGGCTCATTCCAGCCCTAAAATTCTATGATTCCATTATTCACTCTCCTTTCACATCTATCTTAAGGGACCTCTCCATATATCAACAGTAAGCCATCAAGCTGCAATACAATTGGGAAACACAACTGAGAAAATGGCTCTCTGCAAACCCCTTTTTTCCTTAAGAAGAAAGTGCCAGGCACATGGCTAGGTCTTCACTGGGTTGCCTTTTTTTTTTTTTTTTTTACACTTTCACATAAGCACTTGAAAAAATATAAGGGATTATATAAAGATCCAAAGGTATTATTAAGCCAGTGACTAGGGCCCATATCAGAGGTAACTCAGCCTCTGGGTAATGACCTCCTCACTCACCCCTGGGAAAAACACACCCCTCCTTGGCACAATAAATCCCCCATCTCCCAGTCCTATTTCCAAATTTGTCCCCTTACTAATTGAATCACAAATGCATCATTTCTGAATATGGTCTCCTCATTAAGGCTGTAGAACAACGGTCACTGGTTGGGGGTGGGGGTGGGGCAACAAAACACTTTAATGACTTTCTTAAAAAGGAAACTTTGTTTGAAGAGTAATTGTGTTTCTCTCCCCTCCCAGCTATTACTTTTCTGCTTTTAAATCTTAATGTCTCATCTGGATGAGCACCTTATCACTAGCCAACAGGGGAAGGTGGTGTTTGTGTTTGTATTTGCATTTATATGGCATTTTCATAGAGTATATCTCACGCTGCTGACAGAGCAATGAATCACAGGCCTGTAGCACCCTCTCTACATGCATCGGGGGAGCAGCCATCTTCCACATGCTCTACAGCAACACGCTAATTAATCTTTCTTAATTTTAATTCATAAGGAAGATGCTGCAGCCAGGGAAGCATGGAAGAGCGTGTGTGTCTGCTTGTCTATTTCTCCCAACATTCAGGAAGTTAGAAATACTAGGAGCGCATCACACAAGGAACCACGTTTCCTCACAATCTGTCCTTTGCTGACCTGGTTCCTAGGTTGAGTGGGTTATTGAAGCTTTTGTATTACTTTAGGCATTTGCCTTTTAGAAGCTGGGAGTAGAGGAGGGGGCAAGCATATGGATCTGGCACACAATTACTACAGAAGCATCCAAGGAATTGAGTTTGGCTAGCACATCTGTTCCTCTTTAGAAACAGCTCTCATTCAACAGATTTCATGTCCTTTTTTAAAAGCAGCTTCAGGGCTCTATGTCATTAGTAAGATGCTACTAGTAATGGGAGATCATTGTGGAATGAGTTCGATGAAACGTTGGGTTCATCTAAGAACTTTGAGGTGGGTGTTAACAACCTGTTGCTCAACAGAGAGGTGCTTACAGCATGAGATCGACTTCCCTAGTCTCAGAGAGCCCCATTCTGTTCCAGACTATCCTAAGTGCCATGCCAGAGGTTAAATACTGAGATGGCTTGCCCAGGCAAACTGTGATGCAGCATTTCCTATACTAATATAGGTTACATGGTCAGCAACCCTCAAACATAAGAAATACGTACATACTGAAGCTCAATTCCCCACAATGTTGACTCACTCTCGGCTTTCATAGAGGAGGTAGCCTGGGAATTCCTTTGAAATTGCCAACAAGATACAGCCTTGCAGTAATTAAGGAACTACTGAACTCGATCTTTAGGGCAAATCCCCTAGGCCTTCACTAGCCGGAAAGGACATCATGTTATGGCATTTAGTGAAATGAATAATTAGCT
>NW_011481771.1:0-484 GCF_000754665.1 Bison bison bison | reverse complement strand
CCTCAACTTAATCATCTATGGACAGTACTTTTCACCAAGTAAGGTAACACATTCACAGGTTCCAGAAACTAGGACATGGACATCTTGTTTCTTACCTTTGATATTTGAATTTTAAAAGTGTGCATATCTTCACTCACTAAAAATAACCCTTCCTTGGGCCATTCTATCCCTTGGTCCGATTTCTCATATATTTCAAATTACCAATCATCTTGGAAGAAAAAGCTATACTTGCTATTTCTAATTCCTCAACCTGAACTCCCTTTTCTCTTCTCCTTATTGCTCATCCTACTCCTTTTTCAGTTCTTCTTCAGCTTTTCATTGGTTTTCATCACCTATGAGCATGAGCAGAACCCCAGGCTGAGACCTAGACCCTCTCCTCTTCTCTTTATATACTTATTCCCAGATAAGCTACTATATATACCAAGAGGCCTCACCTAGTCACCTTGATTCACTCAGATCAGATCAGATCAGTCGCTCAGTCATG
>NW_011481770.1:13679-15437 GCF_000754665.1 Bison bison bison | reverse complement strand
TGTCTTTTTAAAGCCCTGGGGATCAAATCTATCCCAGTTTTTCAGGATACAGTTCAAAAGAGTGAGGCTGGAATTGTTAGCTCCCATCTGTAGGAGAGAAAAAAGCGACTAGTGCCATCTTTCCACCGGAGGCGTCCCTCCCTGCTCTAGATGGGAGTGTAGACAGACTTTACACCAAAAGCTTTTCTTTCCTGGTTGGACTTAGTCTGTCCCTTATTGATGCAGGAGTCATACTCGTCCCTCTCAGTTCTACCACCGAGATGGGGTGGGGATGCACCAGGGGTAGACCTGATGGCATCCCTGACTGACGTCCAGGTCTTCACTATTAAAACCTTGCTTGCCTCTGATGCCACCCAGGGTGTAATCAGAGTAACTTTCCAGAATGCCTCCCAGGCTAAACTGCTGGGGGAAACATTCATCACCTGAGTGCCTGTGCACGACCCTGAGTAGCTTCCTGACCACAATAAGGCCGATACGAAAATAAAACTGAGATGTTCCTTCCAAACGTCACCACACCAGTATAAAAGCCTCCTCTGGTCCACTAAGAGCCAGTGTTACCAAAGGAAAAAACAAACAAACAAACAAAAAAAACATTGTAGTTCTAATCTGAGTAACCTTTAACCTCAGAGACGCTCTTGGAGCTAGAGCTCCATCTATCTTCCAAACTTTCGATTCCTAGCGAGGCTAGGCGCTTCCTGACTACCAATCCAGGTTTGGTACCTAAGTAACAGTACACTGTAACAGCATAGATCACAAGTCCAATAGATCACAAGTCTATGATCCTATAGATTAAGTTAGTACTTCTAATTCCCAGGGAGTTATGAAATGGTCAAAGAGACCAAAAAGTTTGACAGAGAAAGGAGAGTTTGGTCCACACGCTTTGCACATTTCTGGTCGGTTTCCCAAAGGAGACACTGGGTGCCTCTTGGCATTGGCAGGTTGGTATAAACCCCCAACAGGTTTCTGCCATAAGCTATATGAGGTCACCATGGAAGTGCAGAGCTGGGCTCCTCACTTGCTTCACTCAGGGCATGTCATTCATTCACACAAGCACACCGTAGAGTTAGTAAAGTACAGCAGAAAATGTGTTCGCTAGGCGAACAAAGAACTAGAGCTCCAAGCATCTTTACCTTGTCCTGAAGGATCCGGGATGAGCCTCCAAGATGAAAGGTTGTTGCTGAACGAAAAGACTCCAGGATTCTTGGCCTCCGGAGGAGAAGAATTCAATCCGGGGCCAGAGACGAGGCTTGATCGCTCAGAGCTTTTGTGTAATAAAGTTCTGTTAAAGTATAAAGGAAATAGAGAAAGCTTCTGACATAGGCATCAGAAGGGGGCAGAAAGAGTGCTGGATGTTATATAGTCACTAGCAGTCTGTTAATGAAAGAAAGGAATGTCTTAAAACTCAGAATGGCATCAGGCCCTTCATCCATAAGATGCATTTTGGGATAATCTTGGCACCAGATGATTCATCCTGGGCCATAAAATGATTTTCTTGAATCTTGTAGAAGGGCAGATTACCATACAAATAGCTTCATTTACATAGATTAGGGGAACAATATCTGAGTATAACATACTGGTTTGTCAAGTAGATTTTGAGCCATTAGCTGGAACCAACTTGAAGACAGAGTCTGGGGTAAATACATAGTACATTAACATAGCTTAAGACAAACATTTCCATAAGAAAAATGCATTCAAGGTTTGAGAATAGTTAACTTCAGGTGAAACCAGGTGTCATTATGGCAACACAGTATTTTAAGA
>NW_011481770.1:9713-11442 GCF_000754665.1 Bison bison bison | reverse complement strand
TATATATATATATATATATACACACATACATATACATATATAACATAGCACTGTGCTGTTTCCTCTTGTCTCTTACCCATTTCTGTCTTGCGATTTCTCCGATGCTGATTTTAAACATCTGTGGGTCTTTGTTACTGAGTTATTTTATATCTCATTAATATTTTTAGGTTCTTTGAGGGAAGGCATTGTGCCCAGTACATCCTTCTAACCCTCAGTAGTTCTGAACTTAGCATTGGACCAGTAGGAAAATGCCCAATGAGTCACTGATTAGTAAGATTAGCAATTCATTCTGTTTGTTGGTATGCAACTTAACTGAAGTTAAACACACATTGTTACACAAGCACACACTGTCAACTTTATTACCACAATAAGTGTAGGTCTTCCTTATATCTGATAACACTATATTTAAAGTTAGATTTTAGGAGCCATTTGACTTTCACAGAAATGATCCCCAGATAATGGAAGATATGATTATCCTGATAAGATCATTGCATGTGTTATTCTTGAGGAGACAGGTGCTTTTAATGAAAGAAGGGAAGTACCAGAGAAGAGACTTCTCACGTGAAGAGCATGTATTTGACAGGAATATGACAGCAACCTTAAACTTCCATCACAGTGCCTTGGCAACCACCATTGTTATATAAAAGTAATAATGGCTTGTTCATCTGCAACATAATTCAATCAACTGAGTTGACCCTATTCTTAAATGACACAAAACTTTAGACCTTGAATGAGATGACAGACTTTCTCATTGATTCACTTCCTATCTCAATGACTGTGTACTTTGGCCCCTACTTACCCATGGTAGTGCCTTCCACATTAAATATAAGAGCCAAAAGGGTGGAAACCAGATCTCTGGGATTTTCTTTGATTATTTATATACCCCAAGGCTTTTGCATTACTAAATGCTACTTTAGTACTGAAAATGAAGTATTCAAAGTGAATGATAATTTTAATCAAATGGTCTTAAAAAAACTCTATTTCTTGGTACCATAATGGCACTAGTAAAAATATTTCTGCTGGAGCATTTTTGCAGATAATTTTCAGTAAAAAGAAAGAGATCAAAGATGGAAGGAATGCCTGTGCTCTCCAGAGAGATGCTGAAAGTAACTACAGTTTGGCTTGAGTAAGCCAATACTGCATACTTTGAAGACAGTTTCCCAAATGATATCATTGTGTACAATGTAACAAATATGGCAGTAATAAAGCATTTCTGCTATGTATTTCAGTTAGCAGTTAACATCTCTAAGTATTAGTGCCTTCATCTGTAAATAATATATTGTATTGCCATTATATGACTTCAAGCCTTAGGTACTGCAGCAGGCTAAAGATCTCTAGCAATGGAACACTTTTATTTGATTGTGTAATGTTGATATCAGATGATTCCTGAAGATACCAAAAAAAACACAATGAGATTTTTCAACTATCAAATTATATCTAGATCATTAGCATTTTATATACAAATTAGGGGTGCTCTAATTTCAAATTCTGAAAGATGATGCTGTGAAAGTGCTGCACTCAATATACCAGCAAATTCAGAAAACTCAGCAGTGGCCACAGGACTGGAAAAGGTCAGTTTTCATTCCAATTCCAAAGTAAGGCAATGCCAAAGAATGTTCAAACTACCACACAATTGCACTCATCTCACATGCTAGTAAAGTAATGCTCAAAATTCTCCAAGCCAGGCTTGTAATATGTGAACCATGAACTTCCTGATGTTCAAGCTGGC
>NW_011481770.1:7095-7236 GCF_000754665.1 Bison bison bison | reverse complement strand
GTTGATTTTTGAGTGGGTTACCATTTCTTTCTGCAGGATATCTTAGAGATCCAGGACCTGAGCCCACAGCTCCTGCATTGCAGGCAGGTTCTTTACCATTGAACCACAAGGAAAGCTTGGACTCTTGTACACTAAAAATAA
>NW_011481770.1:4429-6909 GCF_000754665.1 Bison bison bison | reverse complement strand
TCTGTTAGGTCCATAATATTTCTGTCCTTTATTGTGTCCATTTTTGCATGAAATATTCCCTTGTTATCTCTAATTTTCTTGAAGAGATCTCTAGACTTTCCCATTCTTTTGTTTTCCTCTATTTCTTTGCATTGATCACTGAAGAAGGCTTTCTTATCTCTCCTTGCTATTCTTTGGAGCTCTGCATTCAGATGCATATATCTTTCCTTTTCTCCTTTGCATTTAGCTTCTTTTCTAAACTATTTATAAGGCATCCCCAGACAACCATTTTGCCTTTTTGCATTTCTTTTTCTTAGGGATGGTCTTGATCACTGACTCTTGTACAATGTAATGAACCCTGGTCCATAGTTCTTAAAGCAGTCTGTCTATCAGATATAATCCCTTGAATATATTTGTCACTTCCACTGTGTAATTTAAGAGCTTGATTTAGGTCATACCTGAATGGCCTAGTGGTTTTCCCTACTTTCTTCAATTTAAGTCTGAATTTCACAATAAGGAGTTCATGATCTGAGCCACAGTCAACTCCTGGTCTTGTTTTTGCTGACCGTACAGAGCTTCTTCATCTTTGGCTGCAAAGAATATAATCAATATGATTTTGGTATTGACCATCAGGTGATGTTCGTATGTAGAGTCCTCTCTTGTGTTGTTAGAAGTGGGTGTTTGCTATTACCAATGTGTTCTTTTGGCAAAACTCTGTTAGCCTTTGCCCTGCTTCATTTTGTACTCCAAGGCCAAATTTGCCTGTTATTTTAGACATCTCATGACTTCCATGAATTCCTCATGATTTTGAATTCAAATCTCCTATAACAAAATGGACATCTTTTGGGGGTGTTAGTTCTAGAAGGTCTTGTAGGTCTTCATAGAATAGTTCAACTTCAGCTTCTTCAGCATTACTGGTTGGGGAATAGATTTGGATTACTGTTAGAATGGCTTACCTTGGATATGAACAGAAATTATTGTGTCGTTTTTGAGATTTCATCCAAGTACTTCATTTTGGACACTTTTGTTGATTATGACGCTACTCTGTTTCTTCTAAGGGATTCTTGCCCATAGTAGTAAATATAGTAGTCATCTGAGCTAAATTCACCCATTCCAGTCCATTTTAATTTGCTGATTCCTAAAATGTCGATCCTCATTCTTGGCATCTTTTGTTTGACCATTTCCAATTTACCTTGATTCATGGACCTAACATTCCAGGTTCCTATGCAATATTGCTCTTTACAGCGTTGGACTTAACTTGCATCACCAGTCATATCCACAATTGGGTGTTTTCTTTTTTGCTTTGGCTCCGTCTCTTCATTCTTTCTGGAGTTACTTCTCCAGTCTTTTCCAGTAGCGTCTTGGACACCTACTTACCTGGGGAGTTCATCTTTCAATGTCATATCTTATTGCCTTTCCATGCTGTTCATTGGTTTCTCAAGGCAAGAATACTGAAGTGGTTTGCCATTCCCTTCTCCAAGAGACCACATTTTTTCAGAACTCTTCAACATGACCCATCTGTCTTGGGTGGCCCTAGATGGCATTATTCATGTTTTCATTGGGTTAGACAAGGCTGTGGTCCATGTGATCAGTTTGATATGTTTTCTGTAATTGTAGTTTTCAGTCTGTCTGCCCTCTGAAGGATAAGGATAACAGGCTTATGGCACCTTCCTGTTGGGAGAGACTGACTGTGGGGGAATCTGGGTCTTATTCTAATTCAGAGGGGAGGCATGCTCAGTAAATCTTTAATCCAGTTTTCTGTTGATGGACAGGGCTGTGTTCCCTCACTGTTGTTTGACCTGAGATCAAACTATGGTAGAGGTAATGAAGATAATGGTGACCTCCTTCTTAAGATCCCACTCAAGCACTGCCACACTCAGTGCCCCCAAACCTGCAGCAGTCCACCACTGACCTACACCTCCGCTGGAGATTCCTAGACACTCACAGGCATGTCTGGGTCAGTCATTTGTGGCTTCATTGCTCTTTTCTTCATATGCTTAGGTGTACCTATAAAAGCTAGACTTAGTTCAAGAAACTGGTTGATTTTTGAGTGGGTTACCATTTCTTTCTGCAGGATATCTTAGAGATCCAGGAATTGAGCCCACAGCTCCTGCATTGCAGGCAGGTTCTTTACCATTGAACCACAAGGAAAGCTTGGACTCTTGTAAGTAATATAACAAAAACACAATTTTCACAATAAAAATAAAACTATTAATAAGTTTTGAATGTCACAAAATGTCTAAGAACTAGAGTTTGAAACAATGCTTTAAAAAAGATACTGTAATTTTCGGACTCTGTTGAAAACCCTTAAAATTAGGGTTGAGGTGCCTGAGATAATGTAGTTAAGAAGTAAAAAAGAGTTAGCAGCAAAATCCTCTAGTATGCTTGTAATTTTATTTTTATATAAGCTAATTGGAAAGATATATAAAATTCTAAGATACTCAGGAAAACTTTGTATAAAAATTTTATATTTATTACATTTTGTAAAAAAAAAAAAAAAA
>NW_011481770.1:0-552 GCF_000754665.1 Bison bison bison | reverse complement strand
AGCATTTAATATAATGTACTCTGCATATAAGTTAAATAAGCAGGGTGACAATAAACAGCCTTGATGTACTCCTTTCCTAATTTGGAACCAGTCTGTTTTTCCATATCCATTTCTAACTGTTGCTTCTTGACCTGCATACAGATTTCTCAGGAGCAAGAAAGATGGTTTCATATTCCCATTTCTTGAAGAATTTTACAGTTTGTTGGGATCCACACAGTCAAAGGCTTTGGCATAGTCAATAAAACAGAAGCAGATGTTTTTTCTGGAATTATTTTGCCTTTTCTATGATTCAAAAGACGTTGGCAATTTGATCTCATGTTCCCATGCCTTTGCTAAATCCAGCTTGAACATCTCCAAGTTCAGGGTGCATGTCCTGCTGAAGCCTTGCTTGGAGAATTTTGAGCATTACTTTGCTAGCATGTGAGATGAGTGCAATTTTGCAATAGCTTGAACATTCTTTGGCATTGCCTTTCTTTGGGGTTAGAATGAAAACTGACCTTTTCTAGTCCTGTGGCCCCTGCTGAGTTTTCCAAATTTGCTGGCATATTGAGT
>NW_011481769.1:9412-9716 GCF_000754665.1 Bison bison bison | reverse complement strand
CATGAAGTGATGGGACCAGATGCCATGATCTTCATTTTCTGAATATTGAGCTTTAAGCCAGCTTTTTCATTCTCCTCTTTCACTTTCATCAAGAGGCTTTTTAGGCAGATTCATGTTGATATATGGCAAAACCAACACAATATTGTAATGTAATTAGCCTCCAATCATAATAAATAAATTTAAATTAAAAAAAGAGAGGCTTTTTAGTTCCTCTTCACTTTCTGCCATAAAGGTGGTGTCATATGCATATCTGAGGTTATTGATGTTTCTCCTGGCAATCTTGATTCCAGCTTGTGCTTCTTCC
>NW_011481769.1:4596-5099 GCF_000754665.1 Bison bison bison | reverse complement strand
GTGCTGAAGAATTGATACTTTCAAACTGTGGTGTTGGAGAAGACTGTTGACAGTCTCTTGGACTGCAAGGAGATCCAACCAGTCAGTGCTAAAGGAAATCAGTCCTGAGTATTTATTTGAAGCAGTAATGCTGAACCTGAAACCTCAATACTTTGGCCACCAGGTGCAAAAAACTGACTCCTTGAAAAAGATCCTGATGCTGGGAAAGATTGAAGGGAGGAGGTGAAGGGGATGGCAGAGAATGAGATGGTTGGATGGCATCACCAATTGGATGGACATGAGTTTGAGTAAACTATGGGGATTGGTGGTTTCCATGAGAAACTGAAATGAAATCTGGTATGGATGCTTCAAAGAAACACCTGTGAGATATCTTAGATATATTAAGCTATGTTTTTGGTATTTTAAATTTGGAAACATTGTCAGGAATAGAGAGGTAAACTTTAGATTGTTTATGGATATGTATCATTAATATGTATGGATAAGTATCATTAATATATTAATAG
>NW_011481769.1:0-724 GCF_000754665.1 Bison bison bison | reverse complement strand
TAGCTTAGATCCCACAAGGAAAAAGATTTAGTTCCCTAAGACTGCTCTCTTTAGAAGTGAGTTGTTTAGGTTGTCATGTATCTTCCTGATCATCCAGGTGTAAGGCAGTTTCCCAAACCCCCTTCTTGAGTTTGATTAATTTTTAGAATGACTCACAAGCTCAGGGAAACATTAATTTATTATAAGGAATGTTGTAAAGGATACAAATGAAAAAGGAAGAGGTACAGAGATGAGATCTGGAAGTTTTCTAAGCTCAGGAACTTCTGTCCCTAAGGAATTGGGTTGAAATAATCAAATCTCACTTTTCAGGAATTTATTGTAGCGCTTATTGTGCATCCTTTCTCCTCCCTACCTAGAATCATACTGAGAATTGCTAGGGTTTCCTTATAAGTCCTCTCTTTAGCATTAAGTGAACCAAAGGGAGTACTTAAGAAAAATAAAAACACTTCACTCAGGGCTTTCCAAGTATTTTTGGAGCTCTCTATCACAAACAGACCTTACACGAAATATATTTATTATTTTACAAACAAAAATAGCATTTCTCATTTTTGCTCTTAAGTTTTAAAGTTTTCTACTTAAGTTAGAAAATATTAGAAAACCTGACATTATCCATGACATTGTATAGTAATAATAGATCCCTTATCCTTGGATAAAGGATAAAACCCTCTCCAGTTTTCTTGGGTTTCCTTTGTGTCTAAGCTGGTAAAGAATCTGCCGTCAGTGC
>NW_011481768.1:14172-14953 GCF_000754665.1 Bison bison bison | reverse complement strand
CAAAAGTTCATCCACGGTATTTGTGATGTTTAGTTATTTAGTTAACGTGGCATATGTTAAATAATATTTGTTTATCTAATCTATTAGCCATTTCATCAATATGCTGAAAATATCTGAGTTCAAGATTATGTTCTGTTTTCATTATGTAATATACTATCTGTTAGTGTCCTGTTCATATTTCTTATTATGTGTACTTGGGCTTTGTCCATTTTCTTCACAATTATGTAAACTGAGAGGAATGGACTGGGAATTTGGGCTTGGCAGATACAACAATTACATTCAGAATAGATAAACAACAAGGTCCTACTATACAGGCAACTATGTCCAATCTCTTGTGATAAATCATAATGGAAAAGAATGTTTAAAAATGTATGTGTTAAAAAAAGGTTACATAAACTAGCACATTGTCTTTATTTATTAGTTGAATTTATTTTCCTCTTCTTAACAATTCATACCTGTCTTTTATTAACTATCTTTCTGTTTTTCCCTTAGGTTTACTCTGTTGCTATTTATTTTACCTTTTATATTGGATATAAGATTTTATATTTATGTAATTTGTAATTTATGTATTTTTCTTTTTAAATACCATACATATTGAAGGCTAAGATTTTTCTATGAGGATATTTTAATCATGTTCTGTAGTTACTTGAAAGTAGTCTGAAAGCTGTATTTTCGTGTCTAAATGTTCTAATGGAATGGAACAAAAATGTAAAGTGAAAATATTTAGAAGGCTAAAACATAGTAAATTCTTCCCTAACCATGAAGTTCTTCCTTTAAAATC
>NW_011481768.1:7957-10396 GCF_000754665.1 Bison bison bison | reverse complement strand
GAGAATGTGTCTCAGAAAGACAGTCATGACAGAAATAGATATTACATTTTTTAATACCTATTTTTATACATGCTCTGATGAACCATTTCCTTCTCTGCTTCTGGGATTTCTGTCATGCTTACCATGGCTTTACTCAGCTCCATGGAATAAATACATAAATACATACCTCTGTTTCCTTTTTTTGCTTGGAGCACTGAACATTTAAATCTATGAACTGGTAACTGAGTTCTCTGAATGTATCTGTGGTTCCTATACAATATTGTTCTTTTAGCATCGGACTTTACTTTCGCCACCAGACACATCCACAACTGGGCATTGTTTGCACTTTGACTTAGCCTTTTCAGTCATTCTATAGCTATTTCTTCACTCCTCTCCAGTAAAATATTCTTCTTTTTATTCTAACTGGAATTTTCATACTTATTAGGAGTTTTCACTTCTAGTATAGAAATACTGTTGAGTTTTGTATATTGAAACTGGTGATGATTCCATGGGTGTATACACAGCTTTTTACATGTCACACATACCACAATAAAGTTGTTAAAAAAAAAAACAGAAATGGAAGCAAACTAAAGGCATTTTGAAATTTAAAAAAGAAACAAAAAAACTCAGGGAATTTGTTGGTAGAAGAAATGGCTTACAAGAAAACCTAAAGGAAGGTCTTCAGGCTGCAATAAATGACTTCAGATGTTAATTACAATCCACCTGAAAAAATAAAGAGCACATGTAAATTATACAAACACAAACATACTTTATGAATACACATTTCCACTCCTTTCTTCCTGTATTTAAAAAGTAGCTGTATAAAACAGTATCATCTAAATTATTGTTGGGCCAATAACATATATTATGCAATATACTTGCAGTAACAGCACAAAGGAGGTGGTTGGGAGAAAGCTCTATTAGATAAGAAAACAAGTCTGGATGGTGTCAAATCCACAAGAATATATGAAAAGAATCAGAAATAATGACAAAGAAGATTAATATAACAGAAGCTATAAATATGTACGTGATAACTTGCCTTATAATAGCTTTTCACAGACATGACATCATATATAATGTAATAATGATAAGAGTGTATCAATGGGATGTACCCTTTATAGATCTACTATACATGACAATGAGGAAAAGAGGGAAACTGAATAGAGCGATATAGGAGTAATGTTTGTATATCTCATTAGAATTAGTATAATTTTCAAGCTGATTGTGATAAATTAAGATGTTTATAGTAGCCTATAGCAGCAATTAAGAAAATAACTTAAAAATAGTGGAAAAATCAGTAAAGAATTTAAGATGTTACATTAGAAAAACCCATTTAATTAAAAAAAGCAGTAAAATGAGGACCATAGAACAAATGATGTAAGACATATAGAAAAATATAATGGCAGATGCAAGTCTGTATCAACATTAAATGTGAATAGATAAACAATCCAGCGAAAAGGCAGACATTGACAGGCTAGGTTTAAAAAAAACCGTCAGATCCAACTGTATGTTGTTGACAGAGGAGACAGTTTAAATTCAATGATACATAAATTACTATGAGTGTGTGTGTATGTTCAGTCAGTCATGTCCAACTCTTTGCGGCCCTGTGGACTGTACACACCAGGGCCCCGCTGTCCATGGGATTTTCTGGATGAGAATACTGGAGTAGGTTGCCATTTCCTACTCCAGGGAATCTTCCAGACCCAGGGATTGAACCTGCGTCTCCTGCATTCGCAGGTGGGTTCTTTACCATTAGTGCCACATGGGAAACCTTATATGACCCAGCAAATCTACTCCTAGACAATTTTACCCAAGAGAAAGGAAAACATGCTCACACAAAGACCTGTACTCAAATATCCTACTCATGTACTCCTAATAGGCAAACCTAGAAACAGCCCAACTATTCAACAACTGGAATACAGCTGAAAGAAAAACAAAAGAGGATACTTGTACAAAAGTATACTACACAGTAATTTAAAAAGGAAGTATTAATGCACGTAACAGCAAGGATGCATCTCAGCTGTGCCAATGAGAGATGTCAGACACAGAAGGTTATGTATTATATGATTTCATGTCAATGGATTTCTGGAAAATACACAACTATAGACACAAATATATCTGTGGTTGCCAGGGTATAGGAGTGGAGGAAGCAGTCTGAATGCAAATAGCTCAAGGGAGCATTTTCAAATGATGGGATGTTTTCTACATTTTTATTGTGGTAGCATTTACACAATAGTATGCATATATCAAAACTTTACAAACTGTCATGCTTTAAAGCATTGGCTTCTATTGTATATTAATTACATCTCAATACTTCTCACTTTTTTTAAAAAGGAAAAGGAACTTTTAAGTATTTAAATATTGGTTATTGTATCCATCTAGACCATGAGCTCATAAACATAAAGACCTTATTTGGATTTTCCCAGACCTGGCCAACTTTCAGGATTCCCCATGACACCT
>NW_011481768.1:4463-5585 GCF_000754665.1 Bison bison bison | reverse complement strand
AACAACAGTAATGACAACAGCTAGAATTGACTGGGAATGTACCCATGTCTTAACATGATCAGTGTTCTACACTGCACCATGAAGTAGCTAAATTTACTCCAAGCTAGTGTTTCCATGTGGCTAATGGAGGAATGAGGCACAGAGATGCTATGTAACTTGCTCAGTGTCGCCCAGCAGTAAGGGAGCCACCAGTCTGGAGGCATTGTGGAAAACTCAGTGTGTTCTGTATTTATTCAGTCAAGGGTAAGATCCAATGGCTCCAGCAAAATATGTATTCGAGCCTTTCGGGAAGAGCAATAAAACTCGGAGAAAATTTGCATGCTCTGAAAAGCCGTGCACGCCAACGCAGACCCAGGCATAGACATGCACCTCTTGCCCTCAGTACCAGCTCTGCGACCACAGTGCTGGCCATCACGCGGGGACCAACCATTGCCAAGAATGCGTCCCTGACGCCATACCCAAACCGACAGCCAATCTCTCACTCCGTAGCCATCCCCACCTGGAGGTGTCACTGTAGAAATGAAGGGGTGGAGTTGGAAAAGAGAGGAAGAAAGTTGCAGCTTAACACCGGTGTCCACTCGGACTCGAATGAAGCAGGAAGACAGAGTGGAGCGAATCGGGATGGACCCAGTTGTGCCACGAGTGCCTCCTCTGGGAACTGTAGTCCAATGCCCGGCGCGGTGTAAGGGGTCCCTCTCTGTTGTCACACACCCTCTCCCAATGGGACCTTCTAGAGTGGGTCTTACCGCTACCCTGCAGTGCTACATCCCAGGACAGAGCTGTTTCATCTCGTGCGCCCCTTGCTGGTCGGATTGGGGAACAGCCGATATAGATGCCTGTGGACCATTCCAGGATGATCCACAAAGGGCTGAAGGGAAAAGTTAGGGGGGAAACCCCACAGATTGCCGCAATCTTGGACTCAGAAAAAAGTCTTTATAAATTGAAGATTACTTTTGTATAGTGACCAATATTTTAACAGAGAGCACTGAAAGCATTTTATCTATGCTGGGCATTGTGCTTGTTTGTGCTTTCCTATTTAATACAGAATAGGTCTCATGCTGAAGAAGCTGAAGTTGAACGGTTCTATGAAGACCTACAAGACCTTTTAGAACTAACACCCAA
>NW_011481768.1:3848-4363 GCF_000754665.1 Bison bison bison | reverse complement strand
CAGACATCACAAAAAGGGCTCCAGATCACCCACAAAAGGGGCGGTGCTGCAGGGGAGGCTGTGACTCTCATCCACAGCCTGAGTCAAAGCAGGACTGTGTTATCAAGTGCCACAAGCTGCCCCACTGCATCCTGGGAGCCAAAACAGCAAAGGTCTGAAAGTCCTTATACAGACGTTTATATACTCATGTTCTATAACTGTCCAGTGACCACTTGAGGAGGTCATTAGACTTCTTTATAGAGAATATTCACTAAATTTTTTTTCAAATGAGCACACGATGAAACCTCAATATTTCATTTAAGCTTCCCAATAAGAAGAGGTCAACAATCATTATGCTTTAAAAAAAAAAAAACCTCCGTCATGCCTCATACATTCTGTTCTTGAGGCCTTGAAAGGCTGAAGTGATAGTGCAAGCTCCATGGGGTGAGTCAAAGGTGGTCTTGACATTGTGTCCCTGGAACAACCTCCAGGGAAATGTGGAACAGCAATAATATTAACAACAGTAATGACAACAG
>NW_011481768.1:0-574 GCF_000754665.1 Bison bison bison | reverse complement strand
CTCTTAAGACTATTCTCATATGCAGATACATGAACAGCTGAGAGGCCCAACCTTCTGGACAAAGACCCCCCAAATAGTTCAGAGACTTCATGCCCTGTGACAGAGGTCTGCAAACAGTTCAAACTGCTCATCCTGGACACCAACCCAAAACAGTTCTAATAGGTCACACCTGAAAACAAGACTCCAGCCAGACAAAAATTCCAGCTATGCCCTCAGATGAATTAGGATCCCTAAGAGAAACAACATTGCTCACAGCCCATTCTACCGGGTTAAGTTATAACCTCTGTGGTTGCTGAATGACACGGCATTCTGAAGGGATTCAAGGTGAAAAACAGGAAGAGGTCCACTGTGGCTTTGGACTAACTGGCCTTTATTTAGTCACACACCTACCTCAGGAAAAGTTTCAGTGACCCCAGATTCTTGCATCTTCCCACACACAGAAAAGCATGAACATGATTAACTTGCAATATCTGATCTCTGTGTTTCACAGTAGTCTTTTAACCATATTCATGCTTGACTGCATGTATTTCCTAGGCAAAAATCAAATTGACTTCACTGCTACCTCCTCAGAGCA
>NW_011481767.1:15743-18046 GCF_000754665.1 Bison bison bison | reverse complement strand
GGTTAATGGGTAAGGCAGGAAGGAGGGATAAATTGGGAGACTGGGATTGACATATACACACTACTATATATAAAATAGATAAGGTATTCCTCTACCTAGGTTTCCCCAAGGGTCATAGTTGGTAAAGAATCTGCCTGTCAATGCAGGTGACCCAGATTTGATCCCAGGGTTGGGAAGATCCCCTGGAGAAGGAAACGGCAACACACTCGAGTATTCTTACCTGGATAATTCCATGGACTGAGGAGCCTGGAGGGCTACAGTCCATGGGGTCACAAAGAGTTGGACACAACTGAGTACAAGGACAGTGAAAATGATATGAAAGTAAATGAATACCTTCATGTCACTAATATGTCAAAGAATCACTGTGCTCTTACATAAGAATGCCAAATTGACTATTAAACGCAATTATGTTTAAATGAATTTTAAAAAACAAGTATTCTTTAAACAGATGAAATTTCCACATTTAAGTAATGGTTATCTAGTTTGAAACGGAATCAACCAAAGCCAATGACCTCATGGAATAAATTCTCAAAGCTATGTTTTAAAGGGTACATTCTCATGAATGGAAACAATGTTAGCAGATGTGCTCTGTACCCACCTACATCCCTCAGAGGTTTCCATTTCATTGCTGCACAACTTTCAATTGCCAGTATCTTTACCTCTTTGAAGTTTTTTAGAAACTTCAGAAGGCTTCTCTGCTGTCAGGGAGTTAACAATCCTTGGGAGCAGTCCTCAATCAATGATTGAACAGTGGCAGGTGGTGTATAAACATTCCAAACTTCCTGGCCCCCTCAAGTGTGAATATTCTAAGGTATGGGTTCCACATGATTCCCCAGAGAACGCCCACGGTGTTAAATCACAGGGCCCTCTCTGCTAATTGCCTTGGTAAATGCACCCTTTATTGATTTCTATTCCTTCTGTGTCTCATATCCTGGCTTCTCTACATCTGTTTCCTGTGATCACATGGTAAATATGCTACATGTACTTGAATCCTTATTTTAGGATCTGCTTATGAGAAAATACAAACCAAGATACATGTATATAATACCATTTCCCACAATTTCATGACAATGGCCAATTCCCTTAAAACTAATATATGTAATTTATGCCTATGCCTAGGCCTCTCTACATATAAATATTTCTTTTGTACAATCCTTATATATTTTATCTTGGGTAATTCTAGAGTTCTCACAAGTTTGTATAAACTAAGATTCATCATGTCCACCATGGAAGCTGAATGGACTGTCCACTCTGAGTTACAGTGCTTTTTGTAACACTCTGATTAAGTTAACTTAAGTCTCTCAAAGCTAGTGCTATATGCTCTGTATAATAGTGGAGAAAAGACACTTTTTACTCACTCTAAATATGGTTTAGTTGAAAGGGAACTTATGAAGCTTGCTAACATGGTTGTTGAAGTTTGTAAAGGGTAATATTTAACTAAACTGTTCTTAAAAACACTTTTAATTTCCAATTAAACACAATGAAAATTATATGTTTCATATGTTACAAGTATTAATTGACTTAATGTTTCAAACAGTTTTAAAAAGATGATAATAATGTAAACAATAATTTTCATTTAGACAGTGAATTAACTTCTAAAATTCTTCACATTTATTATGTGAGACATCATGTTGTTATCATTAAGAGCAGGGTTTTGGAGTCAGACATTATTTGAACCATGATTTCAAAATCATTGATTTGATATATGTAATAAAATTTATGAACACCAAGGGCATTATACTGGGCATAAAAAGCCAGTCTCAAAAGCTTGCACATGATTCTATTTATATAATATTTTAGAAATCACAAAATCATAGGAATGGAGAAAAGATTACTAGTTGCCATGGGTAGACAGGGAATTACAGTGTTGGACTTGACTAGAAAGAGTTAGTAAGACATAGTTCCTCTGCTGTGAAGGAAGAGTTTTCCACCTCACTTGTGATTATAGGTATATACATCTATGCTGCTGCTAAGTCGCTTCAGTCGTGTCCGACTCTGTGCGACCCCACAGACGGCAGCCCACCAGGCTCCCCCGTCCCTGGGATTCTCCAGGCAAGAACACTGGAGTGGGTTGCCATTTCCTTCTCCAATGCATGAAAGAGCAAAGTGAAAGTGAAGTCGCTCAGTCATGTCCGACTCTTTGCGACCCCATGGACTGCAGCCCACCAGGCTCCTTGGTCCATGGGATTTTTTAGGCAAGAGGACTGGAGTGGGGTGCTATTGCCTTCTCCGTATACATCTACGAATGGATTCAAATTGCCTAGAACCAGACATATACAAACATAACACACAGACACACAAAT
>NW_011481767.1:12800-14102 GCF_000754665.1 Bison bison bison | reverse complement strand
TAAATTTTCAGAGTTGTATTTACCTTAAATTTTAACAAAATGATCACTTTAACATTATTTTATATTAATGGCCCATTTCACACTATTTTGTTTCAATTCAAAATAAATTTTATTTTCTGTTTAATTTTCTTCATTTTAGACCTTAACATTTTCCTAACACCTTATCCTTTATCCTTTGAAATCAAAGGTTTCAAAATCCCTATTGGAAATCACCTAAAGTCTTTGAATAAAGGGGTGTGGTGTTCAGTTGTGTCCTACTCTTTGCAACTCCATGGACTGTAGCCTGCCAGGCTTCTTTGTCCAGGGAATTTTCCAGGCAAGAATACTGGAGCAGGTTGCCATTTCCTATGCTGGAGATCTTCCCAACCCAGGGATTTAACCTGCAACTTTTGCATCTCCTGCACTGCAGGCAGATTCTTTATCTCTGAGCTACTTGGGAAACCCCAAGCCTTTGAATAGTCTATTATAGGAAATCATATGTCTATACAAATAACTTTTCAGTCATTATTTATCTCTTCCACAATTCCTCAGTGTGGAAAAGAAGCAATTTCCTATTTCCATTGATGATAACATTTGGGTTATATTTCACATTTAAAATTTCTTTTTTGACCAAAAGGAAATTAAAACAAGCAAAACAGTTGAAATATGTTGACTTTTGCAAGATAATGTTGCTGTTCTTTACCATTGATCATTGAGTGAAAGTTTTTTTCCCGAAGTCATTCAATGAATTTTGTGACATCAAATATCCTCGACTATTACCTTTCTAGAACTCACCTGTATTGCTAATGTTGCTTTGTATTTCCTGCTGTACATTGTGGGTATAAAACCCACAGTGATGAGAGTTCCTTTAGGAAGAAGTTCTCCAATCTGAGGTTTTACAAAAAATTCAGGATCACTGCCAGGTAGGAAGAATGCCATGAATGACTCAGGATTTCTGGAACAAAAATATATTATCAATGTTTAAAACTTTATCATTACCTTGTTCTCTGTATGAAAACTGGGGATAGGGCTTGGCTTATATCCCATTGCATAGGACTACAATTAAACATTAATGGTGCTTTACAGCCATGAGTCTGATACTTTTTACTTTATGGAATGCTTACAGAATAACAGTGATTGGGCATTTAAAAAATTACTGGAGTGTCATTCTCTCCAGGGTGACAAAAATGGAATCTTAAAGATTTTTAAAATCATATCTTATTTCTATAGTGTACAAAGAATACAATGCCATTACTATAAAAACTGGAAGAATCCAAGGTCCCAAATGAAAATTCAATTATTTGTAAATAGTTCAGTTCAGTC
>NW_011481767.1:9726-11962 GCF_000754665.1 Bison bison bison | reverse complement strand
AGCAGGAGGGAGACCGAGTACATGGGAGGCTGTGAGAAATTGAAAATCCAATTGACAGTGGAGATGCAGGCAGAAGGTAAAGAACAATTTCTTAGAATTAAGATCCAACAGTGAAACATCAAAGAGGACATGGGAGATTCAGGTTGGGACTCAGGGATCCTTTCAGTAAATGTGTATTGAGTTTCACAGCAGGTGGTATGAGAGAGTGGATTATGGACAGAGATGACCTAGACTGAAATCCTAGCTGTATGTGGGAGCATGACTTCAGGCAATTTAGTTTTTTGGAACCTCTGTTTTCATTCCATTAATCTGATAATCCCCATTAAGATTATTATCTTTCCTGGCATATGGAAAGTACCTGATAAGGACTAATAATATTAACATATTGATCAATATGATTGTTACTGTTTTAAACCATTTTATTACCAATGCTAGGCAATGATGCATGATCCAACAAATAAACGTATAAAACAGACTATGCTGAGGGGTGATGTCAGCAAGATGGCAGAATAGAAAGCCCCAGATCAGTTCCATGGAGACAATGATTCAAAAAGACGCAGACCAAATTCCACTGTGAGAAATTCTGAAACCAGTTAAGAGCGTCTGCCCTCCAGATAAGTGTAAAGTCAGCTACTCTGAAGCTATTAGGAAAATTCGTGGCAGGCTCTCACTACAGTCTCTCCCTCCTGAGCACAGTAGCACAAGATTAGGAGGAGATTCTCAGGTCCCACTTCTCCCAGGTAAGGAAAAGAGAAAAGTAGACTAGACACCCAACATTTGGACATTGGGGGTATGGAGCTGCTGGGGGACTGACTTCTGTCTTGCCTATCTTGAAGTACTGATGAGACCTCACACACACTAGATGCATGGTAGTTTCTGAGAACACAAAAGTACTGGGCAGGGTACTGATGCTGCAGAAATCCTATGGTAGGGCAGATAGAAGCTGATATAACCCAGAAGGCTCTCCCTAAGTGCAGAAAAAGGAGAGTGGAACATGTACTCAAATTTCTAGCTTTTAGTAGGCTGCTTAAGGTTCTGCTTTTTGTCTTGCTTGTCTCATGGAACTGAAAGAACCTGACAAACTACATGACTAGAGGCTGCCGAAAAAAAAAAAAATCTGGGTAATGTGCTGCTGCTTCAGAGTGCTCATAGTACAGAAGACAGACCCCAGAGGGAGGAAGAGATTACAAACTACTGAAAAAAGAAACTGGCAAGCCCCTCTAATTAGTAATCTTCACACACAAGTTCAGAAAGACATGTGAAAGTGAAAGTCACTCAGTCGGGGCCAACTCTGCAAGTCCATGGACTACACAATCCATTGAATTCTTCAGGCCAGAATACTAGAATGGGTAACCTATCCCTTCTCCAGAGGATCTTCCTGACCCAGGAATCGAACTGGGGTCTCCTGCATTGCAGGTGGATTCTTTACCAACTGAGCAAAGAAAGACATATTCAACAGAAAAGATTTGAAAGGCTCCCAAAGTCTCTAGTTGCACTGATTGGTGAAGATCTTTCCCTGCATTAAGCCAGTTTGTAAAGAATGGGAGAGGCAGCTATTTTTCCAAATGTGTTGATACCAACACAGTGTTAAAAAGGAAATGAAGAAACAAACAAAAAATATGCTGTTAAAGAAAGAAAATAGATCTCCAGAAATGTACCATAAAGAAGTGGAAGTATAGAAATTACTTTGCAAATTATTCAAAATAATTGTCATGAAGACGTTCAACAACATCAGGAAAACAATGCATGAACAAATAGAGAATTTCAACAAAAAGACAGAAAATATTCAAAAGACCAAACAAATTTTGGAGCTGAAGAATGCAGAAACTGAACTGAAAAATTTACTAAGGGTTGAGGTCAATTTGATCCAGCAGAAATAATGAGAGAACTGAAAGAAAAGTCATGTGAAGAGAGGCAAAAAGAAAAGTAAATGAAGTAGAGTGAAGAAAATCTAAGGGACTTACACAACAGTATCAAGAGGACTAATATACACATTATGAGTCTCAGAAGGAACAGAGAGAAATAGAAGCAGAAAGCTTATTTTTAGAAATAATGGACACAAACTTCCCAAATCTGGAGAAGAAAATGAACAACAGATTAATGAAGTACAAAAGGCTCTAAATAGGATGAAATCAAAGAACTCCACAATGAGACACATAATTAAAATGTCAACAGTTACAGACAAAAATAGAATTGGAAAACAGCAAGAGAAAACGAACTTATTACGTACAAGGGA
>NW_011481767.1:6935-9626 GCF_000754665.1 Bison bison bison | reverse complement strand
CCTTCAAAAAGGAAATAGATACTTTCCCTGACAAAGAAAAGCTGAGGGAGTTAAGTGCCACTAGATCTGCTTTACAAGACATGCTAAAAGGAGTCCTTTAAGTTGAAATGAAGAGAGTAAATAGCAACACAAAAGCATTTGAAAGTATAAAGTTCACTGGCAAAAATAAATATAAATAAAATACACAAAACTAAATATTGTAACAGTGGAACATAAATCACTTAGTTGTGCCATAAAAGTTAAAAAACAGTTTATAAAAAAATATTAAAAGAAACACAATAAAAAACATGTAACTTGTACATCACTAAAGAAGTGTAGAGATTTTGTATGCAACTGAAGTTGTTATCAGCTTAAAATGGATTGTTAAACTTATAAGATGTTTTATGTAAGTCCCATGGTAACCACAAAGATAACACCTACAGAAGATACCTGAAAGAAAATGAGAAAAGAACCAAAGCATATTACTATAAAAAAAAAAGACAATACAACATAGAGGAAGATAGCAAGATAAGAAAAGATGCACAAAAGAGCTGTAAGACATACTGAAAAAAACAAAATGGTAAGTTCCTCTGTATCACTAACTACTTTAAATATTAATAAATTAAACTCTCTTCAAAAGAGACAGTGGCTGATAGGATAAAAATACAAGATCCAAGTATGTGCCATCTGCAAGAGACTAAATTTGGGTTTAAAGATACACATAGGCTGAAAGTTAAAGGGAAAAAAGAATATTCCATGAAAATGGTAAACAAAAGAGCATGCCTAGCCTTACTTCTATGAGGCAAAGTAGACAATAAAAAACTGTCAAGAAGCCAAAAAAGGATTTTATATCAAATCAGCTTGCCAGAACAAAAAAACAATTATACAGTTATAGCTATATATGCTCAACAATAGAGTATCTAAATATATAGACCAAAGATTGACAGAACTTAAGGGAGGAATAGACAGCAATAGAATAATAATAGGAGATTTCAATACCCCATTTTCAATAATGGAATATTGAATGGAACGAAAACTTAGACAGAAGACCAGTAAGAGAAAAGAAGACAGGAGCAAGGAGCAACACTACAGACAAATAATTCTAACAAATATATATAGAACATTTCACTCAATAGCAACAGCATTCATATTCCTCTCAGGTACACGTGGAACATTCTCAAGGACAGACTTCATGTTAGGTCACAAATCAAGTCTGAACACATTTAAGAAGACTGAAGTTTTACCAGTTGTCTTTTTCCTCCATAGTGGAATGAAACTAGATATCAATAGCAGATGGAAAACTGGAAAATACACAAATACATGAAAATTAAACAATTAAATTTTCATTAAAAAAACAAATCTTGAACCAATGAACCAAGAAGATGTTATAAAATATCTTGAGACAAAATGAAAACACAACATTGCTTATGGAATGCAGCAAAAGTACTACTAAGATGGAAATTTAGACTGATAAACGCCTACATAAAGAAGAAAGAAGTCAAACAATCTAATTCTATTTCTCAAGAAACAAGAAAATGAAGAAAAACCGAACCCAAAGTTAGCAGAAAGAAAGAAATAAAGAGTACAGCAGAAATTAAAGAGACAAAAGAAAAAAAAAATAGAAAAAAATCAACTGAGTCAGAGTTATTTGAAAATAACAAAATCAATAAAATTAGCTAGATTAAGAAAAAACATAAGACTTAAATGTATAAAATCATATATGAACAAGGACACATTACAATTGATGCCCCAGAAATAAAAATGACCAGAAGAGACTGCTATAAACAATTATACATAAAATTCATATAACCGAGAAGAAACGGATAAATCCCCAGAAAAAAAGGATTTACCAAGACAAAATCATGAATGAACAGAAAATCTGAACATATGAATATTAAGAACATTGAATCAGTAATCAAAATCCTCCCAACAAAGAAACGCCCAGGAACAGATGGTGAATTCTACCAAATATGTAAAGAAGAATTAATGTCAATCCATCTCAAACTCTTCCAAAATATTAAAGACGAGGGAATTCTTCCAAATACTTCCAAATTTAATTTATCCTGATGTCAAAGCCCGAAAAAGACACTACAAGAAAAGAATTCACATGCCCTTCGTGCCTCTGAATCCTTTCTGCCACAAGCCTCAGGTGTCCGGTGGTGTGTGGTCCATGGCAGACCACTCTTGACAGACACAGAAGGCTGGGTTCGTCTGCAGTTCCAAGCAGGTCAGACCTGGGTGCCTGACACCCCCAGGAAGATGACCTCCCTCTTCATGTTACCTGCCTGCACTTTTGCACCCCCAGACCTGGAAGACAACCTGTTATGCCCTGAATGCGCTAAGAGGAATAAGAAGATTATGAAAAGATTAATCACAATGGGGAGGAGGAAGAACCTGGTTTGGATACGTCAACATCATTGTTTTCAAATGGACCACGTTTTAAAAAAGAATAAGTGATTATCAGAAGGGAAGGAATGGGAGGTGGAGAAATGGGTGAAGAGGGTAATTTTATGGTAATCATGGTAACTAGATTTTTGTAGTATCAAATATCGAATTACTATGTTGTATATCTGTAGTGGTTGTGTGCATGGGTGTGCTCAATTACTCAGTCATTCAGTTGTGCTCAATTTTTTGGGAACTCACGGACTTCAGTCTGCCAGGCTTTGCTGTCCATGGAATTTTCCAGGCAAGAATACTGGTGGAGGACTTGCC
>NW_011481767.1:3527-5184 GCF_000754665.1 Bison bison bison | reverse complement strand
GGCATATATCTAAAGGAAATGAAATTAGTATCTCAAAGATGTATCTGAACCCCCATGTTATTATAGCATGAGTCACTATAGCCAAGATATGGAAATAGCCCAAGTGTCCACCTACAGATGAATAAAGAAAATGTGGTATATGTACAAAATGGAGTAATATTTAGCCATAAAAAAGATGGAACTCTTGCCATTTGAGACAAAACAGATGAAGCCTGAGGAGATCACACTAAGTAAAATAAGCCAGATACAGAAAAATAAATTTTGCACGATGTCACTTAAATACAGAATCTAAAAAGGTTGAACTCACAGAAGCAGAGAGTAGAACAATGGTTTTCAGGGGCTAGGGGTTAGAGGAAACAGGGAATATTGGTTAAAGGGTACAAATTTTCAGTTATATTAATAAGATAGATTCTAGAGATCAAATGTATAGCATGAAGCCTATAGTTGCTAATAATAAATTGTACAGTTGAAATCTGTTAAGATAGATCTTTAGTGTTCTTACCACACACACCAAAAGATAATTATGTGATGTGCTGAAGACTGATTGATTGATTGGAAGAATCATTTCACAGTATATATTGTATTTAATCCTCACATTGTTTCTGATCAGAAAATTTCACATCACGTTGATGACAGATAATTATAGAAATTATTCCTTTCTGTATGTGGAATTTCTTACGTTATACTATCCAGTAGGGCACCTATTCTGCTTACACGTGCCAAAGTTAACGCTGGGTTTAACCTTCTAAAAGAACAGAGATTTGTGGGGACTTCCTGGTGGTCCAATAGTTAAGACTCTGTGCTTCCAATGCAGGAAGCAAGGGTTTGATCCCTGGTTGGGGAACTAAGATCCCACATGCCATGCAGTGTCACAAAATAAATACATAATAAATAAAGTAATAGAAAATTTTAATCAGCTTTCCCAGGGCTATTGATATTGAAAATATAGCTCAGGGGTCTGACATATTCTTTAGCCTACTACCATTCAGAATGGCATGAATCTGAGGTTTACAGGACTCCAAGCTGGGACAGGTAGGTGACCAAAGATTTTCTGTTGAGTTGGGATTGGAGAAGGGGAGACAGGAGCTGGGGTATCTTATCTAAATGGACACTGTGCCCACTACATACTACCCATTCTTTGATGTGATTGTGTAAAGATGTGTGTGTGTGTGAGTGTGTGTGTCTTTGGTAAATTGGAGACAGTGATATCTAAGTAGTTGTATGAAAATTAAATAATGTTACTCTGCTAAATATTTAGTAGGAAGGAAGCAAATATTTACTATTGTGTATTTACTGTTGTGTTTACTGTGTTGTTCTTTGGCAAGGCAAACAAAGGAATAAGAAAATTATGATGATCATGAATAATCACCAAAGTGGGCTCATTACTGTCCCAGACTAAATATAGCTTTTTACTAGAAACACTTTATTTTTAGTTTTTAAGATAACAATATCATTAAGAATAATAGATAAGCTGTTCTGATACTTTGAACTCTATCATGTGTCTATCCTAACTCTTCAGAGGATGCAAAGTATTTAAAATGCAAATTTTAGGTATGAATCATCATACTTAAATTATCCCCCAGACAAACTCTGGTCCTTTAAATAAGGAAAACACAAAGTGACATGTACTCCTTAAAATAGTCTTCCTTGAGCCTTT
>NW_011481767.1:2846-3318 GCF_000754665.1 Bison bison bison | reverse complement strand
TGAGATGGTTGGATGGCATCACTGACTTGATGGTCATGAGTTTGAGCAAGCTCCAGGAGCTGGTGATGGACAAGGAAGCCTGGTGTGCTGCAGTCCATGGGGTCACAAAGAGTTGGATATGACTGAGTGACTGAACTGACTGGTAGTCCCTTTCACATATCCAAATCAACACAGTGATTCTCCTGTAGCCAATAGAAAGCAGCTAAATAAAGCTGCATAAATTCTAGTTCTATATCAGAAAATGCTCTGTACTTCTTTTGGACTACACACTGTGGGAAACCAGTCACTGTATATAAAATTTAACTACTTGAGACACACATTACAGAGACACTGCATGTAGGCACCATTAGCCAATAACAGCTGCACTATTAGATAATAACTAGCATTAACTTCTAGTTTTGTTAACCATTTTGATGAGCTAGCTCAATCAAACCTTAAGATGGCTTTGGATATTGCCAACATGTGACTGCAG
>NW_011481767.1:0-484 GCF_000754665.1 Bison bison bison | reverse complement strand
CCTAACAGAAGCAGAAGAGATTAAGAAGAGGTGGCAAGAATACACAAAAGAACTGTACAAAAAAGTCTTAATGACCCAGATAACCATGATGGTGTGATCAACTCACCTAGAATCAGATATCCAGGAGTGTGAAGTCAACTGAGCCTTAGGAAGTATTACTATACATACAGCTAGTGGAGGTGATGGAATTCCAGCTGAGCTATTTCAAAGATGACGCTGTTAAAGTGTTGCAATCAATATGCCAGCACTGGAAAAGGTCAGTTTTCATTCCAATCCAAAGAAGGGTAATGCCAAAGAATGTTCAAACTACTACACAACTGAACTCATTTCACATGCTAGCAAGGTAATGTTCAAAATCCTTCAAGCTAGGCTTTAACAGTACGTGAACTGAGAAGTTCCAGATGTACAAGCTGGATTTAGAAAAGGCAGAGGAACCAGAGATCAAATTACCAACATCCATTGGATCATAGAAAAAGCAAGGGAA
>NW_011481766.1:53225-54324 GCF_000754665.1 Bison bison bison | reverse complement strand
GGGGAGCACATGTATACCTGTGATGGATTCATTTTGATATTTGGCAAAACTAATACAATTATGTAAAGTCTAAAAATAAAATAAAATTAAAATTAAAAAAAAATAAAAAAAAATAAAGAAAGAGGCAATAAGAGGCAATTGATGGAAGGAGAATAGCTTGATCATGCCTGGGGCATTGATAATGGATAGAAAACTGAAGCACATGAGGTGGGATGGGAATGTGTTGCTAATATATGTAGGATTAAATTTGTTACTCCTTGGAAGGAGTCATGACCAACCTAGACAGCACATTAAAAAGCAGAGACATTACTTTGCCAATAAAGGTCAATCTAGTCAAGGCTATGTTTTTTTTGTTTTGTTTTGTTTTGTTTTTCCAGTAGTCATGCATGGATGTGAGAGTTGGACTATAAAGAAAGCTGAGTGCCAAAGAATTGATGCTTTTGAACTGTGGTGTTGGAGAAGACCCTTCAGAATCCCTTGGACTACAAGGACATACAACCAGTGCATCCTAAATCAGTCCTGGGTGTCCATTGAAAGGACTGGTGTTGATCTGAAACTCCAATACTTTGGCCACCTGATGCAAAGAACTGACTCATTTGAAAAGACCCTGATGCTGGGAAAGATTGAAGGCGGGAGGAGAAGGGGCAAACAGAGGATGAGATGGTTGGATGGCATCACTGACTTAAAGGACATGGATTTGGGTAAACTCCAAGGTTTGGTGATGGACACGGAGGCCTGCTATGCTGCAGTCCATGATGTTACACAGAGTCAGACACGACTGATGACTGAACTGAACTGAAATTTGTTATAGATAAGAACCTTAAATACTTTCAAACCTGAGTAGTGACAAGAAGGGTGTATGACTGCCATTATTTATTACATTTCTGAGATAAGAATTCTGTGAAGAACAATGAATTCTTTTAGCCAAGGTAGAGAGTGACTATAGGAGTGGCCACCATTGTTTAACTGTTTATCTGGCAAATGATAGTCCCCTTCTCAGACTACTTTTATTCCTCGAATGTGTAGTTCTTTGCTTTCATCTGGGGATATACTTTATATATATATATATATATATATATATAGAGAGAGAGAGAGAGAG
>NW_011481766.1:52168-52321 GCF_000754665.1 Bison bison bison | reverse complement strand
TAGGTTGGTCATAACTTTACTTCCAAGCCTTTTAATTTCATGGCTGCAATCACCATCTACAGTGATTTTTACCCCCCCCCCAAAAAAAAAAAATAAAATCTGGCATTGTTCCCACTGTTTCCCCATCTATTTCCCATGAAGTGATGGGACCAG
>NW_011481766.1:47362-50673 GCF_000754665.1 Bison bison bison | reverse complement strand
AGTTCAGTCGCTCAGTGGTGTCCGACTCTTTGTGACCCCATGAATTGCAGCACGCCAGGCCTCCCTGTCCATCACCAACTCCCAGAGTTCACTCAGACTCACATCCATCGAGTCAGTGATGCCATACAGCCATCTCATCCTCTTTTGTCCCCTTCTCCTCCTGCCCCCAATCCCTCCCAGCATCAGAGTCTTTTCCAATGAGTCAACTCTTCGCATGAGGTGGCCAAAATATTATTAAACATATATAAAAATAATACTAGTCTTCAAAGAAGGAAAGCTTCATTCCATTATCAAAAAATTCTGTTTGTAAAAGACGGAGCATATCAATTTGTTAGGGCTGTCATAATTCAGTACCATACACTGGGAGGCTTAAACCAGAGAGATGAATTTTCTCCTAGTTTGGGGGCTATAAATTCAAGATCAAAATATCAGTAGGGTTGGTTTCATTCTGAAGCCTCTGTCTGGCTTGCAGATGACTGTCATTTCCCTGTGTCTGGAGGTGCTCTATCTATCCTCTGTGAGTTTCTATGTACTAATATCCTTTTTTTTTTTTTTTTTTTTAATAATAAAGACAGCAGTAATCTTGTGTTGGGACCTACTCATATGAAGTTATGACACTTTAATTTCCTCTTTAAAGGCACTATCTCCAAATTCAGTCATATTCTGAAGTACTGACAGTAGAGATTTTGATATATGGATTATCAGATCAGTTCAGTACAGTAGCTCAATTGTGTCCGACTCTTTGCAACTCTATGAAGTGCAGTACACCAGGGCTCATGTGCATCACCAACTCCGGGGGTTTACTTAAACTCATGTCCATCGAGTCGGTGATGCCATCCAGCCATCTCATCCTCTGATGTCCCCTTCTCCTCCTGCCCCCAATCCCTCCCAGCATCAGAGTCTTTTCCAATGAATCAACTCTTCAAATCAGGTGGCCAAAGTATTGGAGTTTCAGCTTCAACATCAGTGCTTTCAATGAACACACAGGGCTGATCTCCTTTAGAATGGACTGGTTGGATGTCCTTGCAGTTTAAGGGACTCTCAAGAGTATTCTCCAACACCACAGTTCAAAAGCATCAATTCTTCAGTGCTCAGCTTTCTTCACAGTCCAACTCTCACATCCATACATGACTACTGGAAAAGCCATAGCCTTGACTAGACAGACCTTTGTTGGCAAAGTAATGTTTCTGCTTTGAATATGCTATCTAGGTTGGTCATAACTTTCCTTCCAAGGAGTAAGCGTCTTTTAATTTCATGGCTGCAATCACCATCTGCAGTGATTTTGGAGCCCAAAATTAAACTCTGCCACTGTTTCCACTGTTTCTCTATCTATTTCCCATGAAGTGATGGGACCACATGCCATGATCTTAGTTTTCTGAATGTTAAGCCTTAAGGCAACTTGTTCACTCTCCTCTTTTACTTTCATCAAGAGGCTTTTTAATTCCTCTTCACTTTATGCCATAAGGGTGGTGTCATCTGCATATCTGAGGTTATTGATATTTCTCCTGGCAATCTTGTTTGCAGCTTGTGCTTCTTCCATCCCAGCGTTTCTCATGATGCACTCTGCATATAAGTTAAATAAGCAGGGTGACGATATACAGCCTTGATGTATACTCCTTTTCCTGTTTGGAACCAGTCTGTTGTTCCATGTCCAGTTCTAACTCTTTCTTCCTGACATGCATATATTTTTCTCAAGAGGCAGGTCAGGTATAAAGGAACACAATTCAACCCATAAGACTAAGTAAGGTGGTAACACATTGTGACACAGTTATGATAATGGTGTGGAAGAAATTGCATTAAGCTAAAATTGTAGCAAATATAATGTAGTATGAGCATCCATGACATATATCAATACTATGTTGTGGACTTCCCAATGTAAGAAGAAAAAATATTGAGACTGAAGTTTGGGTCCCATAGGAAATCTTCATGTACCCAGTTGTTATTTCTCCAGAGAACTCATGTATTGAAAATTAATGATCATATATAGCTTTTGTTATGTTAAAGTATGTTCCTTCCATTCCTGTTTTCTGGAGAGGTTTTATCATAAATGGATGTTGAATTTTGCCAAAAGCTTTCTCTGCATCTATTGAGATAATCATATGGTTTTTACTTTTCAATTTGTTAATGTGTATAGAACAGTCTTTTGGACTCTGTGGGAGAGGGAGAGGGTGGGATGATTTGGGAGAATGGCATTGAAACATGTATAATATCATATATGAAATGAGTTGCCAGTCCAGGTTTGATGCACAATACTGGATGCTTAGGGCTGGTGCACTGGGATGACCCAGAGGGATGGTACGGGGAAGGAGGAGGGAGGCGGGTTCAGGATGGGGAACACGTGTATACTTGTGGCAGATTCATGTTGATATATGGCAAAACTAATACAATATTGTAAAGTTAAAAATAAAATAAAATAAAAATTAAAAAAAGAAAAATAATTATCTTAAAAAGTAATTATTTCACCCTCACTTATTTGTGTGATCTCTTAGGAAAACGGTATCAACCTACAAATGGTATAAAATCTGCCTTCATCATTCCTCAGAAAAGCCATTGATAGTCTTTCTGAAGACAGCTTTCCCCCCATAGGCAGGTAGATTTCTTTATTCTACATGTATTTAAAACCTTCCAAAGCCTACTTATTTGTTCTATCATGTATGATACCAACATTAGGCTTATGATTTATAAATAACTAGATGGAAAAAAAAATGTCAATGAGCAGAAAAGTGCAGGCTTTTAGTGAATATACATTAAGTCTACATAGAAAAGCAAGCACTAATATTTTAGTTATTATTAGTATGAGTTTTTTTTTCTTTTATTTCTTGCCAAAACAGAAGTCAACTCTAGCTTTCTCAAGCAAAAAATAAACTGTTTTGAAAACATATGGCTTTGCGGATCAATGTGTAGACAGAACACCAGGCATAAAGAAAAACCGAAGGAGTCTGGAGACCGGTCAGCTCAGACTTCATAGAGTCAGTCTTCCTTTGCAGGTTCAGTCTGGCCTTTAAGTCACACTGAAATCAATTTAATGCAAAAATAATTTCATTCAAGTGACCATCTTAAGTCACTAACTGACTCATGTACAATATCCATGGGCAAGCATTTGATTTCTGCATATTGCTCTTTGAACCAAGAATTTTGGCCCTCAGATTTCACAGTGAAACCAAAAGTGAGACCAGGAAGAGAGAATTTTCATCACTGCCAACTCCATGCAGTGAGAAATTCTCTATAAAATGTCCTAACAGTATGCTAACGGCTGGAGAACTTAAAAGCTGGCCAACTGTCAGGATATAATTACATATATATATATATAT